>NW_024470767.1:2620170-2900170 GCF_017639515.1 Carcharodon carcharias
TGCCCCGTTCCCTTTCTCCCCCCCCGCCCACACTGACAGTGTCCCATTCCCTTTCTCCCCCCATTCCCACACTGACAGTGCCCCGTTCCCTTTCTCCCCCATTCCCACACTGACAGTGCCCCGTTCCCTTTCTCCCTCCCCCCCATTCCCACTCTGACAGTGCCCCGTTCCCTTTCTCCCTCCCCCCCATTCCCACACTGACAGTGCCCCGTTCCCTTTCTCCCCCCTGCCCACACTGACAGTGCCCCGTTCCCTTTCTCCCCCCCCATTCCCACACTGACAGTGCCCCGTTCCCTTTCTCCCCCCTGCCCACACTGACAGTGCCCCGTTCCCTTTCTCCCCCCCCTGCCCACACTGACAGTGCCCCGTTCCCTTTCTCCCCCCCCTGCCCACACTGACAGTGCCCCGTTCCCTTTCTCCCCCCCCGCCCACACTGACAGTGTCCCATTCCCTTTCTCCCCCCATTCGCACACTGACAGTGCCCCGTTCCCTTTCTCCCCCCCCGCCCACACTGACAGTGTCCCATTCCCTTTCTCCCCCCATTCCCACACTGACAGTGCCCCGTTCCCTTTCTCACCCCATTCCCACACTGACAGTGCCCCGTTCCCTTTCTCCCCCCCCCTGCCCACACTGACAGTACCCTGTTCCCTTTCTCACCCCTGCCCACACTGACAGTGCCCCGTTCCCTTTCTCCCCCCATTCCCACACTGACAGTGCCCCGTTCCCTTTCTCCCCCCTGCCCACACTGACAGTGCCCCGTTCCCTTTCTCCCCCCTGCCCACACTGACAGTGCCCCGTTCCCTTTCTCCCCCCATTCCCACACTGACAGTGCCCCGTTCCCTTTCTCCCCCATTCCAACACTGCCAGTGCCCCGTTCCCTTTCTCCCTCCCCCCCATTCCCACACTGACAGTGCCCCGTTCCCTTTCTCCCCCCTGCCCACACTGACAGTGCCCCGTTCCCTTTCTCCCCCCATTCCCACACTGACAGTGCCCCGTTCCCTTTCTCCCCCCCCGCCCACACTGACAGTGCCCCGTTCCCTTTCTCCCCCCCCATTCCCACACTGACAGTGCCCCGTTCCCTTTCTCCCCCCCCGCCCACACTGACAGTGCCCCGTTCCCTTTCTCCCCCCCTGCCCACACTGACAGTGCCCCGTTCCCTTTCTCCCCCCATTCCCACACTGACAGTGCCCCATTCCCTTTCTCCCCCCCCATTCCCACACTGACAGTGCCCCGTTCCCTTTCTCCCCCCATTCCCACACTGACAGTGCCCCGTTCCCTTTCTCCCCCATTCCCACACTGACAGTGCCCCGTTCCCTTTCTCCCCCCCCGCCCACACTGACAGTGCCTCGTTCCCTTTCTCCCCCCCCATTCCCACACTGACAGTGCCCCGTTCCCTTTCTCCACCCTGCTCACACTGACAGTGCCCCGTTCCCTTTCTCCCCCCTGCCCACACTGACAGTGCCCCGTTCCCTTTCTCCCCCCCCGCCCACTCTGACAGTGCCCCGTTCCCTTTCTCCCCCCTGCCCACACTGACAGTGCCCCGTTCCCTTTCTCCCCCCTGCCCACACTGACAGTGCCCCGTTCCCTTTCTCCACCCTCCTGCCCACACTGACAGTGCCCCGTTCCCTTTCTCCCCCCATTCCCACACTGACACTGCCCCGTTCCCTTTCTCCCCCCCATTCCCACACTGACAGTGCCCCGTTCCCTTTCTCCCCCCCCTGCCCACACTGACAGTGCCCCGTTCCCTTTCTCCCCCCATTCCCACACTGACAGTGCCCCGTTCCCTTTCTCCCCCCTGCCCACACTGACAGTGCCCCGTTCCCTTTCTCCCCCCCCCGCCCACACTGACAGTGCCCCGTTCCCTTTCTCCCCCCCATTCCCACACTGACAGTGCCCCGTTCCCTTTCTCCCCCCATTCCCACACTGACAGTGCCCCGTTCCCTTTCTCCCCCCCCATTCCCACACTGACAGTGCCCCGTTCCCTTTCTCCCCCCCCATTCCCACACTGACAGTGCCCCGTTCCCTTTCTCCACCCTGCCCACACTGACAGTGCCCCGTTCCCTTTCTCCCCCCCCATTCCCACACTGACAGTGCCCCGTTCCCTTTCTCCCCCCTGCCCACACTGACAGTGCCCCCGTTCCCTTTCTCCCCCCCATTCCCACACTGACAGTGCCCCGTTCCCTTTCCCCCCCCTGCCCACACTGACAGTGCCCCGTTCCCTTTCTCCCCCCTGCCCACACTGACAGTGCCCCGTTCCCTTTCTCCCCCCCATTCCCACACTGACAGTGCCCCGTTCCCTTTCTCCCCCATTCCCACACTGACAGTGCCCCGTTCCCTTTCTCCCCCCCCCATTCCCACACTGACAGTGCCCCGTTCCCTTTCTCCCCCCATTCCCACACTGACAGTGCCCCGTTCCCTTTCTCCCCCCCATTCCCACACTGACAGTGCCCCGTTCCCTTTCTCCCCCATTCCCACACTGACAGTGCCCCGTTCCCTTTCTCCCCCCCCCATTCCCACACTGACAGTGCCCCGTTCCCTTTCTCCCCCCTGCCCACACTGACAGTGCCCCGTTCCCTTTCTCCCCCCATTCCCACACTGACAGTGCCCCGTTCCCTTTCTCACCCCTGCCCACACTGACAGTGCCCCGTTCCCTTTCTCCACCCTGCCCACACTGACAGTGCCCCGTTCCCTTTCTCCACCCTGCCCACACTGACAGTGCCCCGTTCCCTTTCTCCCCCCTGCCCACACTGACAGTGCCCCGTTCCCTTTCTCCCCCCCTGCCCACACTGACAGTGCCCCGTTCCCTTTCTCCCCACCCGCCCACACTGACAGTGCCCCGTTCCCTTTCTCCCCCCCCGCCCACACTGACAGTGCCCCGTTCCCTTTCTCCCCCTCCTGCCCACACTGACAGTGCCCCGTTCCCTTTCTCCCCCCCCTGCCCACACTGACAGTGCCCCGTTCCCTTTCTCCCCCATGCCCACACTGACAGTGCCCCGTTCCCTTTCTCCCCCCCCCATTCCCACACTGACAGTGCCCCGTTCCCTTTCTCCCCCCCCATTCCCACACTGACAGTGCCCCGTTCCCTTTCTCCCCCCCCATTCCCACACTGACAGTGCCCCGTTCCCTTTCTCCCCCCTGCCCACACTGACAGTGCCCCGTTCCCTTTCTCCCCCCATTCCCACACTGACAGTGCCCCGTTCCCTTTCTCCCCCCCCATTCCCACACTGACAGTGCCCTGTTCCCTTTCTACCCCCATTCCCACACTGACAGTGTCCCGTTCCATTTCTCCCCCCTGCCCACACTGACAGTGTCCCGTTCCCTTTCTCCCCCCTGCCCACACTGACAGTGCCCTGTTCCCTTTCTCCCCCCCTGCCCACACTGACAGTGCCCTGTTCCCTTTCTCACCCCATTCCCACACTGACAGTGCCCCGTTCCCTTTCTCCCCCCCCATTCCCACACTGACAGTGCCCCGTTCCCTTTCTCCCCCCCCGCCCACACTGACAGTGCCCCGTTCCCTTTCTCCCCCCCATTCCCACAATGACAGTGCCCCGTTCCCTTTCTCCCCCCATTCCCACACTGACAGTGCCCCGTTCCCTTTCTCCCCCCCCATTCCCACACTGACAGTGCCCCGTTCCCTTTCTCCCCCCCCATTCCCACACTGACAGTGCCCCGTTCCCTTTCTCCCCCCCCATTCCCACACTGACAGTGCCCCGTTCCCTTTCTCCCCCCCATTCCCACACTGACAGTGCCCCGTTCCCTTTCTCCCCCCTGCCCACACTGACAGTGCCCCGTTCCCTTTCTCCCCCCTGCCCACACTGACAGTGCCCCGTTCCCTTTCTCCTCCCTGGCCACACTGACAGTGCCCCGTTCCCATTCTCCCCCCCATTCCCACACTGACAGTGCCCCGTTCCCTTTCTCCCCCCTGCCCACACTGACAGTGCCCCGTTCCCTTTCTCCTCCCTGCCCACACTGACAGTGCCCCGTTCCCTTTCTCCCCCCTGCCCACACTGACAGTGCCCCGTTCCCTTTCTCCCCCCTGCCCACACTGACAGTGCCCCGTTCCCTTTCTCCCCCATTCCCACACTGACAGTGCCCCGTTCCCTTTCTCCCCCCTGCCCACACTGACAGTGCCCCGTTCCCTTTCTCCCCCCTGCCCACACTGACAGTGCCCCGTTCCCTTTCTCCCCCCCCCATTCCCACACTGACAGTGCCCCGTTCCCTTTCTCCCCCCTGCCCACACTGACAGTGCCCCGTTCCCTTTCTCCCCCCATTCCCACACTGACAGTGCCCCGTTCCCTTTCTCACCCCTGCCCACACTGACAGTGCCCCGTTCCCTTTCTCCACCCTGCCCACACTGACAGTGCCCCGTTCCCTTTCTCCCCCCCCGCCCACACTGACAGTGCCCCGTTCCCTTTCTCCCCCTCCTGCCCACACTGACAGTGCCCCGTTCCCTTTCTCCCCCCCCTGCCCACACTGACAGTGCCCCGTTCCCTTTCTCCCCCATGCCCACACTGACAGTGCCCCGTTCCCTTTCTCCCCCCCCATTCCCACACTGACAGTGCCCCGTTCCCTTTCTCCCCCCCCATTCCCACACTGACAGTGCCCCGTTCCCTTTCTCCCCCCCCATTCCCACACTGACAGTGCCCCGTTCCCTTTCTCCCCACTGCCCACACTGACAGTGCCCCTTTCCCTTTCTCCCCCCATTCCCACACTGACAGTGCCCCGTTCCCTTTCTCCCCCCCCATTCCCACACTGACAGTGCCCTGTTCCCTTTCTCCCCCCATTCCCACACTGACAGTGTCCCGTTCCATTTCTCCCCCCTGCCCACACTGACAGTGTCCCGTTCCCTTTCTCCCCCCTGCCCACACTGACAGTGCCCTGTTCCCTTTCTCCCCCCATTCCCACACTGACAGTGCCCCTGTTCCCTTTCTCACGCCCCATTCCCACACTGACAGTGGCCCCGTCTTCGCCTTTCTCACCCCATTCCCACACTGACAGTGCCCCGTTCCCTTTCTCCCCCCACCATTCCCACACTGACAGTGCCCCGTTCCCTTTCTCCCCCCCCGCCCACACTGACAGTGCCCCGTTCCCTTTCTCCCCCCCATTCCCACACTGACAGTGCCCCGTTCCCTTTCTCCCCCCATTCCCACACTGACAGTGCCCCGTTCCCTTTCTCCCCCCCCATTCCCACACTGACAGTGCCCCGTTCCCTTTCTCCCCCCCCATTCCCACACTGACAGTGCCCCGTTCCCTTTCTCCCCCCCCATTCCCACACTGACAGTGCCCCGTTCCCTTTCTCCCCCCCATTCCCACACTGACAGTGCCCCGTTCCCTTTCTCCCCCCTGCCCACACTGACAGTGCCCCGTTCCCTTTCTCCTCCCTGGCCACACTGACAGTGCCCCGTTCCCTTTCTCCCCCCCATTCCCACACTGACAGTGCCCCGTTCCCTTTCTCCCCCCTGCCCACACTGACAGTGCCCCGTTCCCTTTCTCCTCCCTGCCCACACTGACAGTGCCCCGTTCCCTTTCTCCCCCCTGCCCACACTGACAGTGCCCCGTTCCCTTTCTCCTCCCTGCCCACACTGACAGTGCCCCGTTCCCTTTCTCCCCCCTGCCCACACTGACAGTGCCCCGTTCCCTTTCTCACCCCCCCATTCCCACACTGACAGTGCCCCGTTCCCTTTCTCCCCCCTGCCCACACTGACAGTGCCCCGTTCCCTTTCTCCCCCCATTCCCACACTGACAGTGCCCCGTTCCCTTTCTCCCCCCATTCCCACACTGACAGTGCCCCGTTCCCTTTCTCCCCCCATTCCCACACTGACAGTGCCCCGTTCCCTTTCTCCCCCCTGCCCACACTGACAGTGCCCCGTTCCCTTTCTCCCCCCATTCCCACACTGACAGTGCCCCGTTCCCTTTCTCCCCCCATTCCCACACTGACAGTGCCCCGTTCCCTTTCTCCCCCCATTCCCACACTGACAGTGCCCCGTTCCCTTTCTCCCCCATTCCCACACTGACAGTGCCCCGTTCCCTTTCTCCCCCCATTCCCACACTGACAGTGCCCCCGTTCCCTTTCCCCCCCCTGCCCACACTGACAGTGCCCCTTTCCCTTTCTCCCCCCCTGCCCACACTGACAGTGCCCCGTTCCCTTTCTCCCCCCATTCCCACACTGACAGTGCCCCGTTCCCTTTCTCCCCCCTGCCCACACTGACAGTGCCCCGTTCCCTTTCTCCCCCCTGCCCACACTGACAGTGCCCCGTTCCCTTTCTCCCCCATTCCCACACTGACAGTGCCCCGTTCCCTTTCCCCCCCCTGCCCACACTGACAGTGCCCCGTTCCCTTTCTCCCCCCTGCCCACACTGACAGTGCCCCGTTCCCTTTCTCCCCCCTGCCCACACTGACAGTGCCCCGTTCCCTTTCTCCCCCCATTCCCACACTGACAGTGCCCCGTTCCCTTTCTCCCCCCCATTCCCACACTGACAGTGCCCCGTTCCCTTTCTCCCCCCCTGCCCACACTGACAGTGCCCCGTTCCCTTTCTCCCCCCCTGCCCACACTGACAGTGCCCCGTTCCCTTTCCCCCCCCTGCCCACACTGACAGTGCCCCGTTCCCTTTCTCCTCCCTGCCCACACTGACAGTGCCCCGTTCCCTTTCTCCCCCATTCCCACACTGACAGTGCCCCGTTCCTCTTCTCCCCCCCCCATTCCCACACTGACAGTGCCCCGTTCCCTTTCTCCCCCCTGCCCACACTGACAGTGCCCCGTTCCCTTTCTCCCCGCCCCTGCCCACACTGACAGTGCCCCGTTCCCTTTCTCCCCCCATTCCCACACTGACAGTGCCCCGTTCCCTTTCTCCCCCCATTCCCACACTGACAGTGCCCCGTTCCCTTTCTCCCCCCTGCCCACACTGACAGTGCCCCGTTCCCTTTCTCCCCCCTGCCCACACTGACAGTGCCCCGTTCCCTTTCCCCCCCCTGCCCACACTGACAGTGCCCCGTTCCCTTTCTCCCCCCTGCCCACACTGACAGTGCCCTGTTCCCTTTCTCCCCCCATTCCCACACTGACAGTGCCCCGTTCCCTTTCCCCCCCCTGCCCACACTGACAGTGCCCCGTTCCCTTTCTACCCCATTCCCACACTGACAGTGCCCCGTTCCCTTTCTCCCCCCCATTCCCACACTGACAGTGCCCCGTTCCCTTTCTCCCCCCCCTGCCCACACTGACAGTGCCCCGTTCCCTTTCTCCCCACTGCCCACACTGACAGTGCCCCGTTCCCTTTCTCCCCCCCCTGCCCACACTGACAGTGCCCCGTTCCCTTTCTCCCCCCCCTGCCCACACTGACAGTGCCCCGTTCCCTTTCTCCCCACTGCCCACACTGACAGTGCCCCGTTCCCTTTCTCCCCCATTCCCACACTGACAGTGCCCCGTTCCCTTTCTCCCCCCTGCCCACACTGACAGTGCCCCGTTCCCTTTCTCCCCCCCCTGCCCACACTGACAGTGCCCCGTTCCCTTTCTCCCCCATTCCCACACTGACAGTGCCCCGTTCCTCTTCTCCCCCCCCCATTCCCACACTGACAGTGCCCCGTTCCCTTTCTCCCCCCTGCCCACACTGACAGTGCCCCGTTCCCTTTCTCCCCGCCCCTGCCCACACTGACAGTGCCCCGTTCCCTTTCTCCCCCCATTCCCACACTGACAGTGCCCCGTTCCCTTTCTCCCCCCATTCCCACACTGACAGTGCCCCGTTCCCTTTCTCCCCCCTGCCCACACTGACAGTGCCCCGTTCCCTTTCTCCCCCCTGCCCACACTGACAGTGCCCCGTTCCCTTTCCCCCCCCTGCCCACACTGACAGTGCCCCGTTCCCTTTCTCCCCCCTGCCCACACTGACAGTGCCCTGTTCCCTTTCTCCCCCCATTCCCACACTGACTGTGCCCCGTTCCCTTTCCCCCCCCTGCCCACACTGACAGTGCCCCGTTCCCTTTCTACCCCATTCCCAGACTGACAGTGCCCCGTTCCCTTTCTCCCCCCCATTCCCACACTGACAGTGCCCCGTTCCCTTTCTCCCCCCCCTGCCCACACTGACAGTGCCCCGTTCCCTTTCTCCCCACTGCCCACACTGACAGTGCCCCCGTTCCCTTTCTCCCCCCTGCCCACACTGACAGTGCCCCGTTCCCTTTCTCCCCCATTCCCACACTGACAGTGCCCCGTTCCCTTTCTCCCCCCTGCCCACACTGACAGTGCCCCGTTCCCTTTCTCCCCCCATTCCCACACTGACAGTGCCCCGTTCCCTTTCTCCCCCCTGCCCACACTGACAGTGCCCCGTTCCCTTTCTACCCCCCATTCCCACACTGACAGTGCCCCGTTCCCTTTCTCCCTCTCCTGCCCACACTGACAGTGCCCCGTTCCCTTTCTCCCCACTGCCCAAACTGACAGTGCCCCGTTCCCTTTCTCCCCCCTGCCCACACTGACAGTGCCCCGTTCCCTTTCTCACCCCATTCCCACACTGACAGTGCCCCGTTCCCTTTCTCCCCCCATTCCCACACTGACAGTGCCCCGTTCCCTTTCTCCCCCCCATTCCCACACTGACAGTGCCCCGTTCCCTTTCTCCTCCCCCCTGCCCACACTGACAGTGCCCCGTTCCCTTTCTCCCCCCCCTGCCCACACTGACAGTGCCCCGTTCCCTTTCTCCCCCCCCATTCCCACACTGACAGTGCCCCGTTCCCTTTCTCCCCCCCATTCCCACACTGACAGTGCCCCGTTCCCTTTCTCCCCCCCCCTGCCCACACTGACAGTGCCCCGTTCCCTTTCTCCCCCCCCCATTCCCACACTGACAGTGCCCCGTTCCCTTTCTCCACCCCCATTCCCACACTGACAGTGCCCCGTTCCCTTTCTCCCCCCCCGCCCACACTGACAGTGCCCCGTTCCCTTTCTCCCCCCCGCCCACACTGACAGTGCCCCGTTCCCTTTCTCCCCCCCGCCCACACTGACAGTGCCCCGTTCCCTTTCTCCCCCCTGCCCACACTGACAGTGCCCCGTTCCCTTTCTCCCCCATTCCCACACTGACAGTGCCCCGTTCCCTTTCTCCCCCCTGCCCACACTGACAGTGCCCCGTTCCCTTTCTCCCCCCTGCCCACACTGACAGTGCCCCGTTCCCTTTCTCCCCCCATTCCCACACTGACAGTGCCCCGTTCCCTTTCTCCCCCCCATTCCCACACTGACAGTGCCCCGGTCCCTTTCTCCCCCCTGCCCACACTGACAGTGCCCCGTTCCCTTTCTCCCCCCATTCCCACACTGACAGTGCCCCGTTCCCTTTCTCCCCCCCCATTCCCACACTGACAGTGCCCCGTTCCCTTTCTCCCCCCCATTCCCACACTGACAGTGCCCCGTTCCCTTTCTCCCCCCTGCCCACACTGACAGTGCCCCGTTCCCTTTCTCCCCCCATTCCCACACTGACAGTGCCCCGTTCCCTTTCTCCCCCCATTCCCACACTGACAGTGCCCCGTTCCCTTTCTCCCCCCCCTGCCCACACTGACAGTGCCCCGTTCCCTTTCTCCCCCCATTCCCACACTGACAGTGCCCCGTTCCCTTTCTCCCCCCATTCCCACACTGACAGTGCCCCGTTCCCTTTCTCCCCCATTCCCACACTGACAGTGCCCCGTTCCCTTTCTCCCCCCATTCCCACACTGACAGTGCCCCGTTCCCTTTCTCCCCCCTGCCCACACTGACAGTGCCCCGTTCCCTTTCTCCCCCCTGCCCACACTGACAGTGCCCCGTTCCCTTTCTCCCCCCCATCCACACTGACAGTGCCCCGTTCCCTTTCTCCCCCCATTCCCACACTGACAGTGCCCCGTTCCCTTTCTCCCCCCATTCCCACACTGACAGTGCCCCGTTCCCTTTCTCCCCCCCCATTCCCACACTGACAGTGCCCCGTTCCCTTTCTCCCCCATTCCCACACTGACAGTGCCCCGTTCCCTTTCTCCCCCATTCCCACACTGACAGTGCCCCGTTCCCTTTCTCCCTCCCCCCCATTCCCACACTGACAGTGCCCCGTTCCCTTTCCCCCCCCTGCCCACACTGACAGTGCCCCGTTCCCTTTCTCCCTCCCCCCCATTCCCACACTGACAGTGCCCCATTCCCTTTCTCCCCCCCCCCCACACTGACAGTGCCCCGTTCCCTTTCTCCCCCCATTCCCACACTGACAGTGCCCCGTTCCCTTTCTCCCCCCCCCCCACACTGACAGTGCCCCGTTCCCTTTCTCCCCCCATTCCCACACTGACAGTGCCCCGTTCCCTTTCTCCCCCCATTCCCACACTGACAGTGCCCCGTTCCCTTTCCCCCCCCATTCCCACACTGACAGTGCCCCGTTCCCTTTCTCCCCCCCTCTGCCCACACTGACAGTGCCCCGTTCCCTTTCTCCCCCCATTCCCACACTGACAGTGCCCCGTTCCCTTTCTCCCCCCTGCCCACACTGACAGTGCCCCGGTCCCTTTCTCCCCGTCTGCCCACACTGACAGTGCCCCGTTCCCTTTCTCCCCCCATTAGCACACTGACAGTGCCCCGTTCCCTTTCTCCCCCCCCCCATTCCCACACTGACAGTGCCCCGTTCCCTTTCTCCCCCCCCGCCCACACTGACAGTGCCCCGTTCCCTTTCTCCCCCCCCTGCCCACACTGACAGTGCCCCGTTCCCTTTCTCCCTCCCCCCATTCCCACACTGACAGTGCCCCGTTCCCTTTCTCCCCCCATTCCCACACTGACAGTGCCCCGTTCCCTTTCTCCCCCCCCCTGCCCACACTGACAGTGCCCCGTTCCCTTTCTCCCCCCTGCCCACACTGACAGTGCCCCGTTCCCTTTCTCCCCCCTGCCCACACTGACAGTGCCCCGTTCCCTTTCTCCACCCCCATTCCCACACTGACAGTGCCCCGTTCCCTTTCTCCCCCCCCTGCCCACACTGACAGTGCCCCGTTCCCTTTCTCCCCCCTGCCCACACTGACAGTGCCCCGTTCCCTTTCTCCCCCCCTGCCCACACTGACAGTGCCCCGTTCCCTTTCTCCCCCCCTGCCCACACTGACAGTGCCCCGTTCCCTTTCTCCCCCCCCTGCCCACACTGACAGTGCCCCGTTCCCTTTCTCCCCCCTGCCCACACTGACAGTGCCCCGTTCCCTTTCTCCCCCCTGCCCACACTGACAGTGCCCCGTTCCCTTTCTCCCCCCCTGCCCACACTGACAGTGCCCCGTTCCCTTTCTCCCCCCCCATTCCCACACTGACAGTGCCCCGTTCCCTTTCTCCCTCCCCCCTGCCCACACTGACAGTGCCCCGTTCCCTTTCTCCCCCCCTGCCCACACTGACAGTGCCCCGTTCCCTTTCTCCCCCCTGCCCACACTGACAGTGCCCCGTTCCCTTTCTCCCCCCTGCCCACACTGACAGTGCCCGTTCCCTTTCTCCCCCCTGCCCACACTGACAGTGCCCCGTTCCCTTTCTCCCCCCATTCCCACACTGACAGTGCCCCGTTCCCTTTCTCCCCCCATTCCCACACTGACAGTGCCCCGTTCCCTTTCTCCCCCCTGCCCACACTGACAGTGCCCCGTTCCCTTTCTCCCCCCATTCCCACACTGACAGTGCCCCGTTCCCTTTCTCCCCCCATTCCCACACTGACAGTGCCCCGTTCCCTTTCTCCCCCCTGCCCACACTGACAGTGCCCCGTTCCCTTTCTCCCCCCATGCCCACACTGACAGTGCCCCGTTCCCTTTCTCCCCCCTGCCCACACTGACAGTGCCCCGTTCCCTTTCTCCCCCCATTCCCACACTGACAGTGCCCCGTTCCCTTTCTCCCCCCATTCCCACACTGACAGTGCCCCGTTCCCTTTCTCCCCCCCTGCCCACACTGACAGTGCCCCGTTCCCTTTCTCCCCCCTGCCCACACTGACAGTGCCCCGTTCCCTTTCTCCCCCCTGCCCACACTGACAGTGCCCCGTTCCCTTTCTCCCCCCATTCCCACACTGACAGTGCCCCGTTCCCTTTCTCCCCCCATGCCCACACTGACAGTGCCCCGTTCCCTTTCTCCCCCCTGCCCACACTGACAGTGCCCCGTTCCCTTTCTCCCCCCATGCCCACACTGACAGTGCCCCGTTCCCTTTCTCCCCCCATTCCCACACTGACAGTGCCCCGTTCCCTTTCTCCCCCCCATTCCCACACTGACAGTGCCCCGTTCCCTTTCTCCCCCCCATTCCCACACTGACAGTGCCCCGTTCCTTTCTCCCCCCATTCCCACACTGACAGTGCCCCGTTCCCTTTCTCCCCCCATTCCCACACTGACAGTGCCCCGTTCCCTTTCTCCCCCCCATTCCCACACTGACAGTGCCCCGTTCCCTTTCTCCCCCCTTCCCACACTGACAGTGCCCCGTTCCCTTTCTCCCCCCCTGCCCACACTGACAGTGCCCCGTTCCCTTTCTCCCCCCCATTCCCACACTGACAGTGCCCCGTTCCCTTTCTCCCCCCATTCCCACACTGACAGTGCCCCGTTCCCTTTCTCCCCCCATTCCCACACTGACAGTGCCCCGTTCCCTTTCTCCCCCCTGCCCACACTGACAGTGCCCCGTTCCCTTTCTCCCCCCCTGCCCACACTGACAGTGCCCCGTTCCCTTTCTCCCCCCCATTCCCACACTGACAGTGCCCCGTTCCCTTTCTCCCCCCCATTCCCACACTGACAGTGCCCCGTTCCCTTTCTCCCCCCCTGCCCACACTGACAGTGCCCCGTTCCCTTTCTCCCCCCATTCCCACACTGACAGTGCCCCGTTCCCTTTCTCCCCCCTGCCCACACTGACAGTGCCCCGTTCCCTTTCTCCCCCCCTGCCCACACTGACAGTGCCCCGTTCCCTTTCTCCCCCCTGCCCACACTGACAGTGCCCCGTTCCCTTTCTCCCCCCATGCCCACACTGACAGTGCCCCGTTCCCTTTCTCCCCCCATGCCCACACTGACAGTGCCCCGTTCCCTTTCTCCCCCCCTGCCCACACTGACAGTGCCCCGTTCCCTTTCTCCCCCCTGCCCACACTGACAGTGCCCCGTTCCCTTTCTCCCCCCTGCCCACACTGACAGTGCCCCGTTCCCTTTCTCCCCCCATTCCCACACTGACAGTGCCCCGTTCCCTTTCTCCCCCCTGCCCACACTGACAGTGCCCCGTTCCCTTTCTCCCCCCTGCCCACACTGACAGTGCCCCGTTCCCTTTCTCCCCCCTGCCCACACTGACAGTGCCCCGTTCCCTTTCTCCCCCCCCTGCCCACACTGACAGTGCCCCGTTCCCTTTCTCCCCCCCTGCCCACACTGACAGTGCCCCGTTCCCTTTCTCCCCCCTGCCCACACTGACAGTGCCCCGTTCCCTTTCTCCCCCCCTGCCCACACTGACAGTGCCCCGTTCCCTTTCTCCCCCCCATTCCCACACTGACAGTGCCCCGTTCCCTTTCTCCCCCCCTGCCCACACTGACAGTGCCCCGTTCCCTTTCTCCCCCCTGCCCACACTGACAGTGCCCCGTTCCCTTTCTCCCCCCATTCCCACACTGACAGTGCCCCGTTCCCTTTCTCCCCCCCTGCCCACACTGACAGTGCCCCGTTCCCTTTCTCCCCCCTGCCCACACTGACAGTGCCCCGTTCCCTTTCTCCCCCCCTGCCCACACTGACAGTGCCCCGTTCCCTTTCTCCCCCCTGCCCACACTGACAGTGCCCCGTTCCCTTTCTCCCCCCTGCCCACACTGACAGTGCCCCGTTCCCTTTCTCCCCCCTGCCCACACTGACAGTGCCCCGTTCCCTTTCTCCCCCCTGCCCACACTGACAGTGCCCCGTTCCCTTTCTCCCCCCCCTGCCCACACTGACAGTGCCCCGTTCCCTTTCTCCCCCCTGCCCACACTGACAGTGCCCCGTTCCCTTTCTCCCCCCCTGCCCACACTGACAGTGCCCCGTTCCCTTTCTCCCCCTGCCCACACTGACAGTGCCCCGTTCCCTTTCTCCCCCCCCCTGCCCACACTGACAGTGCCCCGTTCCCTTTCTCCCCCCATGCCCACACTGACAGTGCCCCGTTCCCTTTCTCCCCCCCATGCCCACACTGACAGTGCCCCGTTCCCTTTCTCCCCCCCATTCCCACACTGACAGTGCCCCGTTCCCTTTCTCCCCCCCATTCCCACACTGACAGTGCCCCGTTCCCTTTCTCCCCCCCTGCCCACACTGACAGTGCCCCGTTCCCTTTCTCCCCCCATTCCCACACTGACAGTGCCCCGTTCCCTTTCTCCCCCCCTGCCCACACTGACAGTGCCCCGTTCCCTTTCTCCCCCCCCTGCCCACACTGACAGTGCCCCGTTCCCTTTCTCCCCCCTGCCCACACTGACAGTGCCCCGTTCCCTTTCTCCCCCCCATGCCCACACTGACAGTGCCCCGTTCCCTTTCTCCCCCCCATTCCCACACTGACAGTGCCCCGTTCCCTTTCTCCCCCCCCATTCCCACACTGACAGTGCCCCGTTCCCTTTCTCCCCCCCTGCCCACACTGACAGTGCCCCGTTCCCTTTCTCCCCCCCTGCCCACACTGACAGTGCCCCGTTCCCTTTCTCCCCCCATTCCCACACTGACAGTGCCCCGTTCCCTTTCTCCCCCCCTGCCCACACTGACAGTGCCCCCGTTCCCTTTCTCCCCCCATTCCCACACTGACAGTGCCCCGTTCCCTTTCTCCCCCCCATTCCCACACTGACAGTGCCCCGTTCCCTTTCTCCCCCCCTTCCCACACTGACAGTGCCCCGTTCCCTTTCTCCCCCCCCTGCCCACACTGACAGTGCCCCGTTCCCTTTCTCCCCCCTTCCCACACTGACAGTGCCCCGTTCCCTTTCTCCCCCCCCTTCCCACACTGACAGTGCCCCGTTCCCTTTCTCCCCCCCTGCCCACACTGACAGTGCCCCGTTCCCTTTCTCCCCCCCCTGCCCACACTGACAGTGCCCCGTTCCCTTTCTCCCCCCCCATTCCCACACTGACAGTGCCCCGTTCCCTTTCTCCCCCCCATTCCCACACTGACAGTGCCCCGTTCCCTTTCTCCCCCCCATTCCCACACTGACAGTGCCCCGTTCCCTTTCTCCCCCCCTGCCCACACTGACAGTGCCCCGTTCCCTTTCTCCCCCCTTCCCACACTGACAGTGCCCCGTTCCCTTTCTCCCCCCTTCCCACACTGACAGTGCCCCGTTCCCTTTCTCCCCCCATTCCCACACTGACAGTGCCCCGTTCCCTTTCTCCCCCCCTGCCCACACTGACAGTGCCCCGTTCCCTTTCTCCCCCCCATTCCCACACTGACAGTGCCCCGTTCCCTTTCTCCCCCCCTGCCCACACTGACAGTGCCCCGTTCCCTTTCTCCCCCCCTGCCCACACTGACAGTGCCCCGTTCCCTTTCTCCCCCCTGCCCACACTGACAGTGCCCCGTTCCCTTTCTCCCCCCATGCCCACACTGACAGTGCCCCGTTCCCTTTCTCCCCCCTGCCCACACTGACAGTGCCCCGTTCCCTTTCTCCCCCCTGCCCACACTGACAGTGCCCCGTTCCCTTTCTCCCCCCCTGCCCACACTGACAGTGCCCCGTTCCCTTTCTCCCCCCCTGCCCACACTGACAGTGCCCCGTTCCCTTTCTCCCCCCATTCCCACACTGACAGTGCCCCGTTCCCTTTCTCCCCCCCATTCCCACACTGACAGTGCCCCGTTCCCTTTCTCCCCCCCTGCCCACACTGACAGTGCCCCGTTCCCTTTCTCCCCCCCATTCCCACACTGACAGTGCCCCGTTCCCTTTCTCCCCCCATTCCCACACTGACAGTGCCCCGTTCCCTTTCTCCCCCCATTCCCACACTGACAGTGCCCCGTTCCCTTTCTCCCCCCATTCCCACACTGACAGTGCCCCGTTCCCTTTCTCCCCCCATTCCCACACTGACAGTGCCCCGTTCCCTTTCTCCCCCCCTGCCCACACTGACAGTGCCCCGTTCCCTTTCTCCCCCCATTCCCACACTGACAGTGCCCCGTTCCCTTTCTCCCCCCCATTCCCACACTGACAGTGCCCCGTTCCCTTTCTCCCCCCATGCCCACACTGACAGTGCCCCGTTCCCTTTCTCCCCCCTGCCCACACTGACAGTGCCCCCGTTCCCTTTCTCCCCCCATTCCCACACTGACAGTGCCCCGTTCCCTTTCTCCCCCCCTGCCCACACTGACAGTGCCCCGTTCCCTTTCTCCCCCCATTCCCACACTGACAGTGCCCCGTTCCCTTTCTCCCCCCATTCCCACACTGACAGTGCCCCGTTCCCTTTCTCCCCCCATGCCCACACTGACAGTGCCCCGTTCCCTTTCTCCCCCCCTTCCCACACTGACAGTGCCCCGTTCCCTTTCTCCCCCCTGCCCACACTGACAGTGCCCCGTTCCCTTTCTCCCCCCTGCCCACACTGACAGTGCCCCGTTCCCTTTCTCCCCCCCTTCCCACACTGACAGTGCCCCGTTCCCTTTCTCCCCCCCATTCCCACACTGACAGTGCCCCGTTCCCTTTCTCCCCCCCTGCCCACACTGACAGTGCCCCGTTCCCTTTCTCCCCCCATTCCCACACTGACAGTGCCCCGTTCCCTTTCTCCCCCCCATTCCCACACTGACAGTGCCCCGTTCCCTTTCTCCCCCCCTGCCCACACTGACAGTGCCCCGTTCCCTTTCTCCCCCCCATGCCCACACTGACAGTGCCCGTTCCCTTTCTCCCCCCCTGCCCACACTGACAGTGCCCCGTTCCCTTTCTCCCCCCCTGCCCACACTGACAGTGCCCCGTTCCCTTTCTCCCCCCCTGCCCACACTGACAGTGCCCCGTTCCCTTTCTCCCCCCCATTCCCACACTGACAGTGCCCCGTTCCCTTTCTCCCCCCATGCCCACACTGACAGTGCCCCGTTCCCTTTCTCCCCCCCTGCCCACACTGACAGTGCCCCGTTCCCTTTCTCCCCCCCTGCCCACACTGACAGTGCCCCGTTCCCTTTCTCCCCCCCTTCCCACACTGACAGTGCCCCGTTCCCTTTCTCCCCCCTGCCCACACTGACAGTGCCCCGTTCCCTTTCTCCCCCCTGCCCACACTGACAGTGCCCCGTTCCCTTTCTCCCCCCCATTCCACACTGACAGTGCCCCGTTCCCTTTCTCCCCCCATGCCCACACTGACAGTGCCCCGTTCCCTTTCTCCCCCCCTGCCCACACTGACAGTGCCCCGTTCCCTTTCTCCCCCCATGCCCACACTGACAGTGCCCCGTTCCCTTTCTCCCCCCCATTCCCACACTGACAGTGCCCCGTTCCCTTTCTCCCCCCATTCCCACACTGACAGTGCCCGTTCCCTTTCTCCCCCCATTCCCACACTGACAGTGCCCCGTTCCCTTTCTCCCCCCCTGCCCACACTGACAGTGCCCCGTTCCCTTTCTCCCCCCATTCCCACACTGACAGTGCCCCGTTCCCTTTCTCCCCCCATTCCCACACTGACAGTGCCCCGTTCCCTTTCTCCCCCCATGCCCACACTGACAGTGCCCCGTTCCCTTTCTCCCCCCCTGCCCACACTGACAGTGCCCCGTTCCCTTTCTCCCCCCATGCCCACACTGACAGTGCCCCGTTCCCTTTCTCCCCCATTCCCACACTGACAGTGCCCGTTCCCTTTCTCCCCCCATTCCCACACTGACAGTGCCCCGTTCCCTTTCTCCCCCCCATTCCCACACTGACAGTGCCCCGTTCCCTTTCTCCCCCCATTCCCACACTGACAGTGCCCCGTTCCCTTTCTCCCCCCATTCCCACACTGACAGTGCCCCGTTCCCTTTCTCCCCCCATTCCCACACTGACAGTGCCCCGTTCCCTTTCTCCCCCCATGCCCACACTGACAGTGCCCCGTTCCCTTTCTCCCCCCATGCCCACACTGACAGTGCCCCGTTCCCTTTCTCCCCCCATTCCCACACTGACAGTGCCCCGTTCCCTTTCTCCCCCCTGCCCACACTGACAGTGCCCCGTTCCCTTTCTCCCCCCCTGCCCACACTGACAGTGCCCCGTTCCCTTTCTCCCCCCCTGCCCACACTGACAGTGCCCCGTTCCCTTTCTCCCCCCCTTCCCACACTGACAGTGCCCCGTTCCCTTTCTCCCCCCCTGCCCACACTGACAGTGCCCCGTTCCCTTTCTCCCCCCATTCCCACACTGACAGTGCCCCGTTCCCTTTCTCCCCCCCTGCCCACACTGACAGTGCCCCGTTCCCTTTCTCCCCCCCTGCCCACACTGACAGTGCCCCGTTCCCTTTCTCCCCCCTGCCCACACTGACAGTGCCCCGTTCCCTTTCTCCCCCCATGCCCACACTGACAGTGCCCCGTTCCCTTTCTCCCCCCCTGCCCACACTGACAGTGCCCCGTTCCCTTTCTCCCCCCTTCCCACACTGACAGTGCCCCGTTCCCTTTCTCCCCCCCTGCCCACACTGACAGTGCCCCGTTCCCTTTCTCCCCCCCTTCCCACACTGACAGTGCCCCGTTCCCTTTCTCCCCCCATTCCCACACTGACAGTGCCCCGTTCCCTTTCTCCCCCCATTCCCACACTGACAGTGCCCCGTTCCCTTTCTCCCCCCTGCCCACACTGACAGTGCCCCGTTCCCTTTCTCCCCCCCTGCCCACACTGACAGTGCCCCGTTCCCTTTCTCCCCCCCTTCCCACACTGACAGTGCCCCGTTCCCTTTCTCCCCCCATGCCCACACTGACAGTGCCCCGTTCCCTTTCTCCCCCCTGCCCACACTGACAGTGCCCCGTTCCCTTTCTCCCCCCCATGCCCACACTGACAGTGCCCCGTTCCCTTTCTCCCCCCAGTCCCACACTGACAGTGCCCCGTTCCCTTTCTCCCCCCATTCCCACACTGACAGTGCCCCGTTCCCTTTCTCCCCCCCATTCCCACACTGACAGTGCCCCGTTCCCTTTCTCCCCCCCTTCCCACACTGACAGTGCCCCGTTCCCTTTCTCCCCCCATTCCCACACTGACAGTGCCCCGTTCCCTTTCTCCCCCCCTTCCCACACTGACAGTGCCCCGTTCCCTTTCTCCCCCCATTCCCACACTGACAGTGCCCCGTTCCCTTTCTCCCCCCCTGCCCACACTGACAGTGCCCCGTTCCCTTTCTCCCCCCCTGCCCACACTGACAGTGCCCCGTTCCCTTTCTCCCCCCCTGCCCACACTGACAGTGCCCCGTTCCCTTTCTCCCCCCATTCCCACACTGACAGTGCCCCGTTCCCTTTCTCCCCCCATTCCCACACTGACAGTGCCCCGTTCCCTTTCTCCCCCCCTTCCCACACTGACAGTGCCCCGTTCCCTTTCTCCCCCCCTGCCCACACTGACAGTGCCCCGTTCCCTTTCTCCCCCCCATTCCCACACTGACAGTGCCCCGTTCCCTTTCTCCCCCCCCTTCCCACACTGACAGTGCCCCGTTCCCTTTCTCCCCCCCTGCCCACACTGACAGTGCCCCGTTCCCTTTCTCCCCCCCATTCCCACACTGACAGTGCCCCGTTCCCTTTCTCCCCCCCATTCCCACACTGACAGTGCCCCGTTCCCTTTCTCCCCCCCATTCCCACACTGACAGTGCCCCGTTCCCTTTCTCCCCCCCCTGCCCACACTGACAGTGCCCCGTTCCCTTTCTCCCCCCCATTCCCACACTGACAGTGCCCCGTTCCCTTTCTCCCCCCTTCCCACACTGACAGTGCCCCGTTCCCTTTCTCCCCCCATTCCCACACTGACAGTGCCCCGTTCCCTTTCTCCCCCCCTTCCCACACTGACAGTGCCCCGTTCCCTTTCTCCCCCCCCTGCCCACACTGACAGTGCCCCGTTCCCTTTCTCCCCCCCATTCCCACACTGACAGTGCCCCGTTCCCTTTCTCCCCCCTGCCCACACTGACAGTGCCCCGTTCCCTTTCTCCCCCCCTGCCCACACTGACAGTGCCCCGTTCCCTTTCTCCCCCCAGCCCACACTGACAGTGCCCCGTTCCCTTTCTCCCCCCATTCCCACACTGACAGTGCCCCGTTCCCTTTCTCCCCCCTGCCCACACTGACAGTGCCCCGTTCCCTTTCTCCCCCCTGCCCACACTGACAGTGCCCCGTTCCCTTTCTCCCCCCCCATTCCCACACTGACAGTGCCCCGTTCCCTTTCTCCCCCCCTGCCCACACTGACAGTGCCCCGTTCCCTTTCTCCCCCCCTTCCCACACTGACAGTGCCCCGTTCCCTTTCTCCCCCCATGCCCACACTGACAGTGCCCCGTTCCCTTTCTCCCCCCATTCCCACACTGACAGTGCCCCGTTCCCTTTCTCCCCCCCATGCCCACACTGACAGTGCCCCGTTCCCTTTCTCCCCCCATTCCCACACTGACAGTGCCCCGTTCCCTTTCTCCCCCCTGCCCACACTGACAGTGCCCCGTTCCCTTTCTCCCCCCATGCCCACACTGACAGTGCCCCGTTCCCTTTCTCCCCCCTGCCCACACTGACAGTGCCCCGTTCCCTTTCTCCCCCCCCTCCCCACACTGACAGTGCCCCGTTCCCTTTCTCCCCCCCATTCCCACACTGACAGTGCCCCGTTCCCTTTCTCCCCCCATTCCCACACTGACAGTGCCCCGTTCCCTTTCTCCCCCCATTCCCACACTGACAGTGCCCCGTTCCCTTTCTCCCCCCCATTCCCACACTGACAGTGCCCCGTTCCCTTTCTCCCCCCATTCCCACACTGACAGTGCCCCGTTCCCTTTCTCCCCCCATTCCCACACTGACAGTGCCCCGTTCCCTTTCTCCCCCCTGCCCACACTGACAGTGCCCCGTTCCCTTTCTCCCCCCCTGCCCACACTGACAGTGCCCCGTTCCCTTTCTCCCCCCATTCCCACACTGACAGTGCCCCGTTCCCTTTCTCCCCCCCATTCCCACACTGACAGTGCCCCGTTCCCTTTCTCCCCCCTGCCCACACTGACAGTGCCCGTTCCCTTTCTCCCCCCATTCCCACACTGACAGTGCCCCGTTCCCTTTCTCCCCCATTCCCACACTGACAGTGCCCCGTTCCCGTTCCCCCACCACGACATTGCCCCGTCCCTTCCCCCCATTCCCACACTGACAGTGCCCCGTTCCCTTTCTCCCCCCCATTCCCACACTGACAGTGCCCCCGTTCCCTTTCTCCCCCCTGCCCACACTGACAGTGCCCCGTTCCCTTTCTCCCCCCCCTGCCCACACTGACAGTGCCCCGTTCCCTTTCTCCCCCCATTCCCACACTGACAGTGCCCCGTTCCCTTTCTCCCCCCTGCCCACACTGACAGTGCCCCGTTCCCTTCTCTCCCCCCATGCCCACACTGACAGTGCCCCGTTCCCTTTCTCCCCCCCATTCCCACACGGACAGTGCCCGTTCCCTTTCTCCCCCCCATTCCCACACTGACAGTGCCCCGTTCCCTTTCTCCCCCCCTGCCCACACTGACAGTGCCCCCGTTCCTTTCTCCCCCCCATGCCCACACTGACAGTGCCCCGTTCCCTTTCTTCTCCCCCTGCCCACACTGACAGTGCCCCGTTCCCTTTCTCCCCCCATTCCCACACTGACAGTGCCCCGTTCCCTTTCTCCCTCCCTGCCCACACTGACAGTGCCCCGTGTCCCTTTCTCCCCCCATTCCACACTGACAGTGCCCCGTTCCCTTTCTCCCCCCATGCCACACTGACAGTGCCCGTTCCCTTTCTCCCCCATGCCCACACTGACAGTGCCCCGTTCCCTTTCTCCCCCCATCCACACTGACAGTGCCCCGTTCCCTTTCTCCCCCTGCCCACACTGACAGTGCCCCGTTCCCTTTCTCCCCCCATGCCCACACTGACAGTGCCCCGTTCCCTTTCTCCCCCCCCATTCCCACACTGACAGTGCCCCGTTCCCTTCTCCCCCCCTGCCACACTGACAGTGCCCCGTTCCCTTTCTCCCCCCATTCCCACACTGACAGTGCCCCGTTCCCTTTCTCCCCCCCATTCCCACACTGACAGTGCCCCGTTCCCTTTCTCCCCCCATTCCCACACTGACAGTGCCCCGTTCCCTTTCTCCCCCCCTGCCCACACTGACAGTGCCCCGTTCCCTTTCTCCCCCCCATTCCCACACTGACAGTGCCCCGTTCCCTTTCTCCCCCCCATGCCCACACTGACAGTGCCCCGTTCCCTTTCTCTCCCCCCTGCCCACACTGACAGTGCCCCGTTCCCTTTCTCCCCCCCATTCCCACACTGACAGTGCCCCGTTCCCTTTCTCCCCCCTGCCCACACTGACAGTGCCCCGTTCCCTTTCTCCCCCTGCCCACACTGACAGTGCCCCGTTCCCTTTCTCCCCCCCTGCCCACACTGACAGTGCCCCGTTCCCTTTCTCCCCCCATTCCCACACTGACAGTGCCCCGTTCCCTTTCTCCCCCCTGCCCACACTGACAGTGCCCCGTTCCCTTTCTCCCCCCCTGCCCACACTGACAGTGCCCCGTTCCCTTTCTCCCCCCTGCCCACACTGACAGTGCCCCGTTCCCTTTCTCCCCCATTCCCACACTGACAGTGCCCCGTTCCCTTTCTCCCCCCCATTCCCACACTGACAGTGCCCCGTTCCCTTTCTCCCCCCCCTGCCCACACTGACAGTGCCCCGTTCCCTTTCTCCCCCCCTGCCCACACTGACAGTGCCCCGTTCCCTTTCTCCCCCCCATTCCCACACTGACAGTGCCCCGTTCCCTTTCTCCCCCCCATTCCCACACTGACAGTGCCCCGTTCCCTTTCTCCCCCCCATGCCCACACTGACAGTGCCCCGTTCCCTTTCTCCCCCCCATTCCCACACTGACAGTGCCCCGTTCCCTTTCTCCCCCCCATTCCCACACTGACAGTGCCCCGTTCCCTTTCTCCCCCCCATTCCCACACTGACAGTGCCCCGTTCCCTTTCTCCCCCCCTGCCCACACTGACAGTGCCCCGTTCCCTTTCTCCCCCCATTCCCACACTGACAGTGCCCCGTTCCCTTTCTCCCCCCCTGCCCACACTGACAGTGCCCCGTTCCCTTTCTCACCCCCTTCCCACACTGACAGTGCCCCGTTCCCTTTCTCCCCCCCTGCCCACACTGACAGTGCCCCGTTCCCTTTCTCCCCCCCCATTCCCACACTGACAGTGCCCCGTTCCCTTTCTCCCCCCATGCCCACACTGACAGTGCCCCGTTCCCTTTCTCCCCCCTGCCACACTGACAGTGCCCCGTTCCCTTTCTCCCCCTGCCCACACTGACAGTGCCCCGTCCCTTTCTCCCCCCCCATTCCCACACTGACAGTGCCCCGTTCCCTTTCTCCCCCCTGCCCACACTGACAGTGCCCCGTTCCCTTTCTCCCCCCCTGCCCACACTGACAGTGCCCCGTTCCCTTTCTCCCCCCTGCCCACACTGACAGTGCCCCGTTCCCTTTCTCCCCCCCATTCCCACACTGACAGTGCCCCGTTCCCTTTCTCCCCCCCTGCCCACACTGACAGTGCCCCGTTCCCTTTCTCCCCCCATTCCCACACTGACAGTGCCCCGTTCCCTTTCTCCCCCCCATTCCCACACTGACAGTGCCCCGTTCCCTTTCTCCCCCCATTCCCACACTGACAGTGCCCCGTTCCCTTTCTCCCCCCCTGCCCACACTGACAGTGCCCCGTTCCCTTTCTCCCCCCCATTCCCACACTGACAGTGCCCCGTTCCCTTTCTCCCCCCTGCCCACACTGACAGTGCCCCGTTCCCTTTCTCCCCCCATTCCCACACTGACAGTGCCCCGTTCCCTTTCTCCCCCCCATTCCCACACTGACAGTGCCCCGTTCCCTTTCTCCCCCCCTGCCCACACTGACAGTGCCCCGTTCCCTTTCTCCCCCCTTCCCACACTGACAGTGCCCCGTTCCCTTTCTCCCCCCCCATTCCCACACTGACAGTGCCCCGTTCCCTTTCTCCCCCCATGCCCACACTGACAGTGCCCCGTTCCCTTTCTCCCCCCCCATTCCCACACTGACAGTGCCCCGTTCCCTTTCTCCCCCCATGCCCACACTGACAGTGCCCCGTTCCCTTTCTCCCCCCCCTGCCCACACTGACAGTGCCCCGTTCCCTTTCTCCCCCCATTCCCACACTGACAGTGCCCCGTTCCCTTTCTCCCCCCCATGCCCACACTGACAGTGCCCCCGTTCCCTTTCTCCCCCCCATTCCCACACTGACAGTGCCCCGTTCCCTTTCTCCCCCCATTCCCACACTGACAGTGCCCCGTTCCCTTTCTCCCCCCTGCCCACACTGACAGTGCCCCGTTCCCTTTCTCCCCCCATTCCCACACTGACAGTGCCCCCCGTTCCCTTTCTCCCCCCCTGCCCACACTGACAGTGCCCCGTTCCCTTTCTCCCCCCATTCCCACACTGACAGTGCCCCCGTTCCCTTTCTCCCCCCCTGCCCACACTGACAGTGCCCCGTTCCCTTTCTCCCCCCCTGCCCACACTGACAGTGCCCCGTTCCCTTTCTCCCCCCCTGCCCACACTGACAGTGCCCGTTCCCTTTCTCCCCCCTTCCCACACTGACAGTGCCCCGTTCCCTTTCTCCCCCCCTGCCCACACTGACAGTGCCCCGTTCCCTTTCTCCCCCCTGCCCACACTGACAGTGCCCCGTTCCCTTTCTCCCCCCCTGCCCACACTGACAGTGCCCCGTTCCCTTTCTCCCCCCATTCCCACACTGACAGTGCCCCGTTCCCTTTCTCCCCCCATTCCACACTGACAGTGCCCCGTTCCCTTTCTCCCCCCATTCCCACACTGACAGTGCCCCGTTCCCTTTCTCCCCCCCTGCCCACACTGACAGTGCCCCGTTCCCTTTCTCCCCCCCTGCCCACACTGACAGTGCCCCGTTCCCTTTCTCCCCCCTGCCCACACTGACAGTGCCCCGTTCCCTTTCTCCCCCCATGCCCACACTGACAGTGCCCCGTTCCCTTTCTCCCCCCTGCCCACACTGACAGTGCCCCGTTCCCTTTCTCCCCCCATGCCCACACTGACAGTGCCCCGTTCCCTTTCTCCCCCCCATGCCCACACTGACAGTGCCCCGTTCCCTTTCTCCCCCCCATTCCCACACTGACAGTGCCCCGTTCCCTTTCTCCCCCCCTGCCCACACTGACAGTGCCCCGTTCCCTTTCTCCCCCCATTCCCACACTGACAGTGCCCCGTTCCCTTTCTCCCCCCATGCCCACACTGACAGTGCCCCGTTCCCTTTCTCCCCCCATGCCCACACTGACAGTGCCCCGTTCCCTTTCTCCCCCCCCTGCCCACACTGACAGTGCCCCGTTCCCTTTCTCCCCCCCTGCCCACACTGACAGTGCCCCGTTCCCTTTCTCCCCCCCATTCCCACACTGACAGTGCCCCGTTCCCTTTCTCCCCCCTGCCCACACTGACAGTGCCCCATTCCCTTTCTCGCCCCATTCCCACACTGACAGTGCCCCGTTCCCTTTCTCCCCCCCTGCCCACACTGACAGTGCCCCGTTCCCTTTCTCCCCCCCAGTCCCACACTGACAGTGCCCCGTTCCCTTTCTCCCCCCCCTGCCCACACTGACAGTGCCCCGTTCCCTTTCTCCCCCCCCTGCCCACACTGACAGTGCCCCGTTCCCTTTCTCCCCCCCATTCCCACACTGACAGTGCCCCCGTTCCCTTTCTCCCCCCCATTCCCACACTGACAGTGCCCCGTTCCCTTTCTCCCCCCCTTCCCACACTGACAGTGCCCCGTTCCCTTTCTCCCCCCTGCCCACACTGACAGTGCCCCGTTCCCTTTCTCCCCCCATTCCCACACTGACAGTGCCCCGTTCCCTTTCTCCCCCCTGCCCACACTGACAGTGCCCCGTTCCCTTTCTCCCCCCATTCCCACACTGACAGTGCCCCGTTCCCTTTCTCCCCCCATTCCCACACTGACAGTGCCCCGTTCCCTTTCTCCCCCCCTGCCCACACTGACAGTGCCCCGTTCCCTTTCTCCCCCCTGCCCACACTGACAGTGCCCCGTTCCCTTTCTCCCCCCATGCCCACACTGACAGTGCCCCGTTCCCTTTCTCCCCCCCCTGCCCACACTGACAGTGCCCCCGTTCCCTTTCTCCCCCCCATTCCCACACTGACAGTGCCCCCGTTCCCTTTCTCCCCCCTGCCCACACTGACAGTGCCCCGTTCCCTTTCTCCCCCCATTCCCACACTGACAGTGCCCCGTTCCCTTTCTCCCCCCTGCCCACACTGACAGTGCCCCGTTCCCTTTCTCCCCCCCCCCTGCCCACACTGACAGTGCCCCGTTCCCTTTCTCCCCCCTTTCCCACACTGACAGTGCCCCGTTCCCTTTCTCCCCCCCTTCCCACACTGACAGTGCCCCGTTCCTTTCTCCCCCCCTTCCCACACTGACAGTGCCCCGTTCCCTTTCTCCCCCCCATTCCCACACTGACAGTGCCCCGTTCCCTTTCTCCCCCCCATTCCCACACTGACAGTGCCCCGTTCCCTTTCTCCCCCCCATGCCCACACTGACAGTGCCCCGTTCCCTTTCTCCCCCCTGCCCACACTGACAGTGCCCCGTTCCCTTTCTCCCCCCTGCCCACACTGACAGTGCCCCGTTCCCTTTCTCCCCCCCCTGCCCACACTGACAGTGCCCCGTTCCCTTTCTCCCCCCATTCCCACACTGACAGTGCCCCGTTCCCTTTCTCCCCCCCCTGCCCACACTGACAGTGCCCCGTTCCCTTTCTCCCCCCATTCCCACACTGACAGTGCCCCGTTCCCTTTCTCCCCCCCATGCCCACACTGACAGTGCCCCGTTCCCTTTCTCCCCCCCCATGCCCACACTGACAGTGCCCCGTTCCCTTTCTCCCCCCCTGCCCACACTGACAGTGCCCCGTTCCCTTTCTCCCCCCCTGCCCACCCTGACAGTGCCCCGTTCCCTTTCTCCCCCCATGCCCACACTGACAGTGCCCCGTTCCCTTTCTCCCCCCTGCCCACACTGACAGTGCCCCGTTCCCTTTCTCCCCCCCCCATTCCCACACTGACAGTGCCCCGTTCCCTTTCTCCCCCCCTTCCCACACTGACAGTGCCCCGTTCCCTTTCTCCCCCCCTGCCCACACTGACAGTGCCCCGTTCCCTTTCTCCCCCCTGCCCACACTGACAGTGCCCCGTTCCCTTTCTCCCCCCCTGCCCACACTGACAGTGTCCCGTTCCCTTTCTCCCCCCCTGCCCACACTGACAGTGCCCCGTTCCCTTTCTCCCCCCTGCCCACACTGACAGTGCCCCGTTCCCTTTCTCCCCCCCTGCCCACACTGACAGTGCCCCGTTCCCTTTCTCCCCCCTGCCCACACTGACAGTGCCCCGTTCCCTTTCTCCCCCCATTCCCACACTGACAGTGCCCCGTTCCCTTTCTCCCCCCATTCCCACACTGACAGTGCCCCGTTCCCTTTCTCCCCCCCCTGCCCACACTGACAGTGCCCCGTTCCCTTTCTCCCCCCATTCCCACACTGACAGTGCCCCGTTCCCTTTCTCCCCCCCCATTCCCACACTGACAGTGCCCCGTTCCCTTTCTCCCCCCCTGCCCACACTGACAGTGCCCCGTTCCCTTTCTCCCCCCCTGCCCACACTGACAGTGCCCCGTTCCCTTTCTCCCCCCTGCCCACACTGACAGTGCCCGTTCCCTTTCTCCCCCCATTCCACACTGACAGTGCCCCGTTCCCTTTCTCCCCCCATTCCCACACTGACAGTGCCCCGTTCCCTTTCTCCCCCCCATTCCCACACTGACAGTGCCCCGTTCCCTTTCTCCCCCCATTCCCACACTGACAGTGCCCCGTTCCCTTTCTCCCCCCCATTCCCACACTGACAGTGCCCCGTTCCCTTTCTCCCCCCCATTCCCACACTGACAGTGCCCCGTTCCCTTTCTCCCCCCATTCCCACACTGACAGTGCCCCGTTCCCTTTCTCCCCCCTGCCCACACTGACAGTGCCCCGTTCCCTTTCTCCCCCCCTGCCCACACTGACAGTGCCCCGTTCCCTTTCTCCCCCCATTCCCACACTGACAGTGCCCCCGTTCCTTTCTCCCCCCCTGCCCACACTGACAGTGCCCCGTTCCCTTTCTCCCCCCCTGCCCACACTGACAGTGCCCCGTTCCCTTTCTCCCCCCTTGCCCACACTGACAGTGCCCCGTTCCCTTTCTCCCCCCATTCCCACACTGACAGTGCCCCCGTTCCCTTTCTCCCCCCATGCCCACACTGACAGTGCCCCGTTCCCTTTCTCCCCCCATGCCCACACTGACAGTGCCCCGTTCCCTTTCTCCCCCCCTGCCCACACTGACAGTGCCCCGTTCCCTTTCTCCCCCCATTCCCACACTGACAGTGCCCCGTTCCCTTTCTCCCCCCATTCCCACACTGACAGTGCCCCGTTCCCTTTCTCCCCCCCCTGCCCACACTGACAGTGCCCCGTTCCCTTTCTCCCCCCCATTCCCACACTGACAGTGCCCGTTCCCTTTCTCCCCCCATTCCCACACTGACAGTGCCCCGTTCCCTTTCTCCCCCCATTCCCACACTGACAGTGCCCCGTTCCCTTTCTCCCCCCTGCCCACACTGACAGTGCCCCGTTCCCTTTCTCCCCCCTGCCCACACTGACAGTGCCCCGTTCCCTTTCTCCCCCCATTCCCACACTGACAGTGCCCCGTTCCCTTTCTCCCCCCTGCCCACACTGACAGTGCCCCGTTCCCTTTCTCCCCCCCATGCCACACTGACAGTGCCCCGTTCCCTTTCTCCCCCCATTCCCACACTGACAGTGCCCCGTTCCCTTTCTCCCCCATTCCCACACTGACAGTGCCCCGTTCCCTTTCTCCCCCCATTCCCACACTGACAGTGCCCCGTTCCCTTTCTCCCCCCTGCCCACACTGACAGTGCCCCGTTCCCTTTCTCCCCCCCTGCCCACACTGACAGTGCCCCGTTCCCTTTCTCCCCCCATTCCCACACTGACAGTGCCCCCGTTCCCTTTCTCCCCCCCATTCCCACACTGACAGTGCCCCGTTCCCTTTCTCCCCCCCTGCCCACACTGACAGTGCCCCGTTCCCTTTCTCCCCCCTGCCCACACTGACAGTGCCCCGTTCCCTTTCTCCCCCCCTGCCCACACTGACAGTGCCCCGTTCCCTTTCTCCCCCCCATTCCCACACTGACAGTGCCCCGTTCCCTTTCTCCCCCCATTCCCACACTGACAGTGCCCCGTTCCCTTTCTCCCCCCCCATGCCCACACTGACAGTGCCCCGTTCCCTTTCTCCCCCCTGCCCACACTGACAGTGCCCCGTTCCCTTTCTCCCCCCCTGCCCACACTGACAGTGCCCCGTTCCCTTTCTCCCCCCTGCCCACACTGACAGTGCCCCGTTCCCTTTCTCCCCCCCATTCCCACACTGACAGTGCCCCGTTCCCTTTCTCCCCCCCTTCCCACACTGACAGTGCCCCGTTCCCTTTCTCCCCCCATTCCCACACTGACAGTGCCCCGTTCCCTTTCTCCCCCCATTCCACACTGACAGTGCCCCGTTCCCTTTCTCCCCCCATTCCCACACTGACAGTGCCCCGTTCCCTTTCTCCCCCCATTCCCACACTGACAGTGCCCCGTTCCCTTTCTCCCCCCCATTCCCACACTGACAGTGCCCCGTTCCCTTTCTCCCCCCCCTGCCCACACTGACAGTGCCCCGTTCCCTTTCTCCCCCCATTCCCACACTGACAGTGCCCCGTTCCCTTTCTCCCCCCCATTCCCACACTGACAGTGCCCCGTTCCCTTTCTCCCCCCATTCCCACACTGACAGTGCCCCGTTCCCTTTCTCCCCCCATTCCCACACTGACAGTGCCCCGTTCCCTTTCTCCCCCCATTCCCACACTGACAGTGCCCCGTTCCCTTTCTCCCCCCATTCCCACACTGACAGTGCCCCGTTCCCTTTCTCCCCCCATTCCCACACTGACAGTGCCCCGTTCCCTTTCTCCCCCCATTCCCACACTGACAGTGCCCCGTTCCCTTTCTCCCCCCCTGCCCACACTGACAGTGCCCCGTTCCCTTTCTCCCCCCTGCCCACACTGACAGTGCCCCGTTCCCTTTCTCCCCCCATTCCCACACTGACAGTGCCCCCGTTCCCTTTCTCCCCCCTGCCCACACTGACAGTGCCCCGTTCCCTTTCTCCCCCCATTCCCACACTGACAGTGCCCCGTTCCCTTTCTCCCCCCCTGCCCACACTGACAGTGCCCCGTTCCCTTTCTCCCCCCTGCCCACACTGACAGTGCCCCGTTCCCTTTCTCCCCCCTGCCCACACTGACAGTGCCCCGTTCCCTTTCTCCCCCCTGCCCACACTGACAGTGCCCCGTTCCCTTTCTCCCCCCCTGCCCACACTGACAGTGCCCCGTTCCCTTTCTCCCCCCATTCCCACACTGACAGTGCCCCGTTCCCTTTCTCCCCCCCTTCCCACACTGACAGTGCCCCGTTCCCTTTCTCCCCCCATGCCCACACTGACAGTGCCCCGTTCCCTTTCTCCCCCCCATTCCCACACTGACAGTGCCCCGTTCCCTTTCTCCCCCCATGCCCACACTGACAGTGCCCCGTTCCCTTTCTCCCCCCTTCCCACACTGACAGTGCCCCGTTCCCTTTCTCCCCCCCATGCCCACACTGACAGTGCCCCGTTCCCTTTCTCCCCCCATTCCCACACTGACAGTGCCCCGTTCCCTTTCTCCCCCCCTGCCCACACTGACAGTGCCCCGTTCCCTTTCTCCCCCCATTCCCACACTGACAGTGCCCCGTTCCCTTTCTCCCCCCCCTTCCCACACTGACAGTGCCCCGTTCCCTTTCTCCCCCCTGCCCACACTGACAGTGCCCCGTTCCCTTTCTCCCCCCATTCCCACACTGACAGTGCCCCGTTCCCTTTCTCCCCCCATTCCCACACTGACAGTGCCCCGTTCCCTTTCTCCCCCCCTTCCCACACTGACAGTGCCCCGTTCCCTTTCTCCACCCCTGCCCACACTGACAGTGCCCCGTTCCCTTTCTCCCCCATTCCCACACTGACAGTGCCCCGTTCCCTTTCTCCCCCCCATTCCCACACTGACAGTGCCCCGTTCCCTTTCTCCCCCCTGCCCACACTGACAGTGCCCCGTTCCCTTTCTCCCCCCCCATTCCCACACTGACAGTGCCCCGTTCCCTTTCTCCCCCCATTCCACACTGACAGTGCCCCGTTCCCTTTCTCCCCCCATTCCCACACTGACAGTGCCCCGTTCCCTTTCTCCCCCCCATTCCCACACTGACAGTGCCCCGTTCCCTTTCTCCCCCCATTCCCACACTGACAGTGCCCCGTTCCCTTTCTCCCCCCCCTGCCCACACTGACAGTGCCCCGTTCCCTTTCTCCCCCCCATTCCCACACTGACAGTGCCCCGTTCCCTTTCTCCCCCCTGCCCACACTGACAGTGCCCCGTTCCCTTTCTCCCCCCTGCCCACACTGACAGTGCCCCGTTCCCTTTCTCCCCCCCTGCCCACACTGACAGTGCCCCGTTCCCTTTCTCCCCCCCTGCCCACACTGACAGTGCCCCGTTCCCTTTCTCCCCCCCTGCCCACACTGACAGTGCCCCGTTCCCTTTCTCCCACCCCCTGCCCACACTGACAGTGCCCCGGTCCCTTTCTCCCCCCATTCCCACACTGACAGTGCCCCGTTCCCTTTCTCCCCCCCTGCCCACACTGACAGTGCCCCGTTCCCTTTCTCCCTCCCCCTGCCCACACTGACAGTGCCCCGTTCCCTTTCTCCCTCCCCCTGCTCACACTGACAGTGCCCCGTTCCCTTTCTCCCCCCCCATTCCCACCCTGACAGTGCCCCGTTCCCTTTCTCCCCCCCATTCCCACACTGACAGTGCCCCGTTCCCTTTCTCCCCCCCCTGCCCACACTGACAGTGCCCCGTTCCCTTTCTCCCCCCCTGCCCACACTGACAGTGCCCCGTTCCCTTTCTCCCCCCATTCCCACACTGACAGTGCCCCGTTCCCTTTCTCCCCCCATTCCCACACTGACAGTGCCCCGTTCCCTTTCTCCCCCCCCATTCCCACACTGACAGTGCCCCGTTCCCTTTCTCCCCCCCTGCCCACACTGACAGTGTCCCGTTCCCTTTCTCCCCCCCATTCCCACACTGACAGTGCCCCGTTCCCTTTCTCCCTCCCCCTGCCCACACTGACAGTGCCCCGTTCCCTTTCTCCCCCCCTGCCCACACTGACAGTGCCCCGTGCCCTTTCTCCCCCATTCCCACACTGACAGTGCCCTGTTCCCTTTCTCCCCCCATTCCCACACTGACAGTGCCCCGTTCCCTTTCTCCCCCCCTGCCCACACTGACAGTGCCCCGTTCCCTTTCTCACCCCATTCCCACACTGACAGTGCCCCGTTCCCTTTCTCCCCCCTGCCCACACTGACAGTGCCCCGTTCCCTTTCTCCCCCCTGCCCACACTGACAGTGCCCCGTTCCCTTTCTCCCCCCCCCATTCCCACACTGACAGTGCCCCGTTCCCTTTCTCCCCCCATTCCCACACTGACAGTGCCCCGTTCCCTTTCTCCCCCCATTCCCACACTGACAGTGCCCCGTTCCCTTTCTCCACCCCCCTGCCCACACTGACAGTGCCCCGTTCCCTTTCTCCCCCCATTCCCACACTGACAGTGCCCCGTTCCCTTTCTCCCCCCATTCCCACACTGACAGTGCCCCGTTCCCTTTCTCCCCCCCTGCCCACACTGACAGTGCCCCGTTCCCTTTCTCCCCCCTGCCCACACTGACAGTGCCCCGTTCCCTTTCTCCCCCCATTCCCACACTGACAGTGCCCCGTTCCCTTTCTCCCCCCCATTCCCACACTGACAGTGCCCCGTTCCCTTTCTCCCCCCATTCCCACACTGACAGTGCCCCGTTCCCTTTCTCCCCCCATTCCCACACTGACAGTGCCCCGTTCCCTTTCTCCCCCCCTGCCCACACTGACAGTGCCCCGTTCCCTTTCTCCCCCCCTGCCCACACTGACAGTGCCCCGTTCCCTTTCTCCCCCATTCCCACACTGACAGTGCCCCGTTCCCTTTCTCCCCCCTGCCCACACTGACAGTGCCCCGTTCCCTTTCTCCACCCTGCTCACACTGACAGTGCCCCGTTCCCTTTCTCCCCCCCCATTCCCACACTGACAGTGCCCCGTTCCCTTTCTCCCCCCCCATTCCCACACTGACAGTGCCCCGTTCCCTTTCTCCCCCCCCTGCCCACACTGACAGTGCCCTGTTCCCTTTCTCCCCCCATTCCCACACTGACAGTGCCCCGTTCCCTTTCTCCCCCCTGCCCACACTGACAGTGCCCCGTTCCCTTTCTCCCCCATTCCCACACTGACAGTGCCCCGTTCCCTTTCTCCCCCCCTGCCCACACTGACAGTGCCCCGTTCCCTTTCTGCCCCCCCCATTCCCACACTGACAGTGCCCCGTTCCCTTTCTCCCCCCATTCCCACACTGACAGTGCCCCGTTCCCTTTCTCCCCCCATTCCCACACTGACAGTGCCCCGTTCCCTTTCTCCCCCCTGCCCACACTGACAGTGCCCGTTCCCTTTCTCCCCCCCTGCCCACACTGACAGTGCCCCGTTCCCTTTCTCCCCCCATTCCCACACTGACAGTGCCCCGTTCCCTTTCTCCCCCCCCTGCCCACACTGACAGTGCCCCGTTCCCTTTCTCCCCCCTGCCCACACTGACAGTGCCCCGTTCCCTTTCTCCCCCCCCATTCCCACACTGACAGTGCCCCGTTCCCTTTCTCCCCCCCTGCCCACACTGACAGTGCCCCGTTCGCTTTCTCCCTCCCCCCCATTCCCACACTGACAGTGCCCCGTTCCCTTTCTCCCCCATTCCCACACTGACAGTGCCCCGTTCCCTTTCTCCCCCCCTGCCCACACTGACAGTGCCCCGTTCGCTTTCTCCCTCCCCCCCATTCCCACACTGACAGTGCCCCGTTCCCTTTCTCCCCCATTCCCACACTGACAGTGCCCCGTTCCCTTTCTCCCCCCCATTCCCACACTGACAGTGCCCCGTTCCCTTTCTCCCCCCTGCCCACACTGACAGTGCCCCGTTCCCTTTCTCCCCCCATTCCCACACTGACAGTGCCCCGTTCCCTTTCTCCCCCCATTCCCACACTGACAGTGCCCCGTTCCCTTTCTCCCCCCCTGCCCACACTGACAGTGCCCCGTTCCCTTTCTCCCCCCATTCCCACACTGACAGTGCCCCGTTCCCTTTCTCCCTCCCCCCCATTCCCACACTGACAGTGCCCCGTTCCCTTTCTCCCTCCCCCCCATTCCCACACTGACAGTGCCCCGTTCCCTTTCTCCCCCCCTGCCCACACTGACAGTGCCCCGTTCCCTTTCTCCCCCCTGCCCACACTGACAGTGCCCCGTTCCCTTTCTCCCCCCCCTGCCCACACTGACAGTGCCCCGTTCCCTTTCTCCCCCCATTCCCACACTGACAGTGCCCCGTTCCCTTTCTCCCCCCATTCCCACACTGACAGTACCCCGTTCCCTTTCTCCCCCCTGCCCACACTGACAGTGCCCCGTTCCCTTTCTCCCCCCTGCCCACACTGACAGTGCCCCGTTCCCTTTCTCCCCCCTGCCCACACTGACAGTGCCCCGTTCCCTTTCTCCCCCCATTCCCACACTGACAGTACCCCGTTCCCTTTCTCCCCCCCTGCCCACACTGACAGTGCCCCGTTCCCTTTCTCCCCCCTGCCCACACTGACAGTGCCCCGTTCCCTTTCTCCCCCCTGCCCACACTGACAGTGCCCCGTTCCCTTTCTCCCCCCATTCCCACACTGACAGTGCCCTGTGCCCTTTCTCCCCCCCCTGCCCACACTGACAGTGCCCCGTTCCCTTTCTCCCCCCATTCCCACACTGACAGTACCCCGTTCCCTTTCTCCCCCCTGCCCACACTGACAGTGCCCCGTTCCCTTTCTCCCCCCCTGCCCACACTGACAGTGCCCCGTTCCCTTTCTCCCCCCTGCCCACACTGACAGTGCCCCGTTCCCTTTCTCCCCCCCCCTGCCCACACTGACAGTGCCCCGTTCCCTTTCTCCCCCCATTCCCACACTGACAGTGCCCCGTTCCCTTTCTCCCCCCATTCCCACACTGACAGTACCCCGTTCCCTTTCTCCCCCCCTGCTCACACTGACAGTGCCCCGTTCCCTTTCTCCCCCCCCATTCCCACACTGACAGTGCCCCGTTCCCTTTCTCCCCCCCCTGCCCACACTGACAGTGCCCCGTTCCCTTTCTCCCCCCTGCCCACACTGACAGTGCCCCGTTCCCTTTCTCCCCCCCCCTGCCCACACTGACAGTGCCCCGTTCCCTTTCTCCCCCCTGCCCACACTGACAGTGCCCCGTTCCCTTTCTCCCCCCTGCCCACACTGACAGTGCCCCGTTCCCTTTCTCCCCCCCCTGCCCACACTGACAGTGCCCCGTTCCCTTTCTCCCCCCCCCATTCCCACACTGACAGTGCCCCGTTCCCTTTCTCCCCCCATTCCCACACTGACAGTGCCCCGTTCCCTTTCTCCCCCCATTCCCACACTGACAGTGCCCCGTTCCCTTTCTCCCCCCCATTCCCACACTGACAGTGCCCCGTTCCCTTTCTCCCCCCCCCATTCCCACACTGACAGTGCCCCGTGCCCTTTCTCCCCCCTGCCCACACTGACAGTGCCCCGTTCCCTTTCTCCCCCCCCTGCCCACACTGACAGTGCCCCGTTCCCTTTCTCCCCCCATTCCCACACTGACAGTGCCCCGTTCCCTTTCTCCCCCCATTCCCACACTGACAGTGCCCCGTTCCCTTTCTCCCCCCATTCCCACACTGACAGTGCCCCGTTCCCTTTCTCCCCCCATTCCCACACTGACAGTGCCCCGTTCCCTTTCTCCCCCCTGCCCACACTGACAGTGCCCCGTTCCCTTTCTCCCCCCCTGCCCACACTGACAGTGCCCCGTTCCCTTTCTCCCCCCTGCCCACACTGACAGTGCCCCGTTCCCTTTCTCCCCCCATTCCCACACTGACAGTGCCCCGTTCCCTTTCTCCCCCCATTCCCACACTGACAGTGCCCCGTTCCCTTTCTCCCCCCATTCCCACACTGACAGTGCCCCGTTCCCTTTCTCCCCCCTGCCCACACTGACAGTGCCCCGTTCCCGTTCTCCCCCCATTCCCACACTGACAGTGCCCCGTTCCCTTTCTCCCCCCATTCCCACACTGACAGTGCCCCGTTCCCTTTCTCCCCCCTGCCCACACTGACAGTGCCCCGTTCCCTTTCTCCCCCCCCATTCCCACACTGACAGTGCCCCGTTCCCTTTCTCCCCCCCCCATTCCCACACTGACAGTGCCCCGTGCCCTTTCTCCCCCCTGCCCACACTGACAGTGCCCCGTTCCCTTTCTCCCCCCCATGCCCACACTGACAGTGCCCCGTTCCCTTTCTCCCCCCCCCTGCCCACACTGACAGTGCCCCGTTCCCTTTCTCCCCCCCCATTCCCACACTGACAGTGCCCCGTTCCCTTTCTCCCCCCATTCCCACACTGACAGTGTCCCATTCCCTTTCTCCCCCATTCCCACACTGACAGTGCCCCGTTCCCTTTCTCCCCCATTCCCACACTGACAGTGCCCCGTTCCCTTTCTCCCCCCCCCTGCCCACACTGACAGTGCCCCGTTCCCTTTCTCCCCCCTGCCCACACTGACAGTGCCCCGTTCCCTTTCTCCCCCCCCCTGCCCACACTGACAGTGCCCCGTTCCCTTTCTCCCCCCTGCCCACACTGACAGTGCCCCGTTCCCTTTCTCCCCCCTGCCCACACTGACAGTGCCCCGTTCCCTTTCTCCCCCCCCCTGCCCACACTGACAGTGCCCCGTTCCCTTTCTCCCCCCCCCATTCCCACACTGACAGTGCCCCGTTCCCTTTCTCCCCCATTCCCACACTGACAGTGCCCCGTTCCCTTTCTCCCCCCATTCCCACACTGACAGTGCCCCGTTCCCTTTCTCCCCCCATTCCCACACTGACAGTGCCCCGTTCCCTTTCTCCCCCCCCCATTCCCACACTGACAGTGCCCCGTGCCCTTTCTCCCCCCCTGCCCACACTGACAGTGCCCCGTTCCCTTTCTCCCCCCCCTGCCCACACTGACAGTGCCCCGTTCCCTTTCTCCCCCCCATTCCCACACTGACAGTGCCCCGTTCCCTTTCTCCCCCCATTCCCACACTGACAGTGCCCCGTTCCCTTTCTCCCCCCATTCCCACACTGACAGTGCCCCGTTCCCTTTCTCCCCCCATTCCCACACTGACAGTGCCCCGTTCCCTTTCTCCCCCCTGCCCACACTGACAGTGCCCCGTTCCCTTTCTCCCCCCCTGCCCACACTGACAGTGCCCCGTTCCCTTTCTCCCCCCTGCCCACACTGACAGTGCCCCGTTCCCTTTCTCCCCCCATTCCCACACTGACAGTGCCCCGTTCCCTTTCTCCCCCCATTCCCACACTGACAGTGCCCCGTTCCCTTTCTCCCCCCATTCCCACACTGACAGTGCCCCGTTCCCTTTCTCCCCCCTGCCCACACTGACAGTGCCCCGTTCCCGTTCTCCCCCCATTCCCACACTGACAGTGCCCCGTTCCCTTTCTCCCCCCTGCCCACACTGACAGTGCCCCGTTCCCTTTCTCCCCCCCTGCCCACACTGACAGTGCCCCGTTCCCTTTCTCCCCCCTGCCCACACTGACAGTGCCCCGTTCCCTTTCTCCCCCCATTCCCACACTGACAGTGCCCCGTTCCCTTTCTCCCCCCATTCCCACACTGACAGTGCCCCGTTCCCTTTCTCCCCCCATTCCCACACTGACAGTGCCCCGTTCCCTTTCTCCCCCCTGCCCACACTGACAGTGCCCCGTTCCCTTTCTCCCCCCATTCCCACACTGACAGTGCCCCGTTCCCTTTCTCCCCCCTGCCCACACTGACAGTGCCACGTTCCCTTTCTCCCCCCCCATTCCCACACTGACAGTGCCCCGTTCCCTTTCTCCCCCCCCCATTCCCACACTGACAGTGCCCCGTGCCCTTTCTCCCCCCTGCCCACACTGACAGTGCCCCGTTCCCTTTCTCCCCCCATTCCCACACTGACAGTGCCCCGTTCCCTTTCTCCCCCCCCCTGCCCACACTGACAGTGCCCCGTTCCCTTTCTCCCCCCCCATTCCCACACTGACAGTGCCCCGTTCCCTTTCTCCCCCCATTCCCACACTGACAGTGTCCCATTCCCTTTCTCCCCCATTCCCACACTGACAGTGCCCCGTTCCCTTTCTCCCCCATTCCCACACTGACAGTGCCCCGTTCCCTTTCTCCCCCCCCCATTCCCACACTGACAGTGCCCCGTTCCCTTTCTCCCCCATTCCCACACTGACAGTGCCCCGTTCCCTTTCTCCCCCCATTCCCACACTGACAGTGCCCCGTTCCCTTTCTCCCCCCATTCCCACACTGACAGTGCCCCGTGCCCTTTCTCCCCCCTGCCCACACTGACAGTGCCCCGTTCCCTTTCTCCCCCCCCTGCCCACACTGACAGTGCCCCGTTCCCTTTCTCCCCCCTGCCCACACTGACAGTGCCCCGTTCCCTTTCTCCCCCCTGCCCACACTGACAGTGCCCCGTTCCCTTTCTCCCCCCATTCCCACACTGACAGTGCCCTGTTCCCTTTCTCCCCCCATTCCCACACTGACAGTGCCCCGTTCCCTTTCTCCCCCCTGCCCACACTGACAGTGCCCCGTTCCCTTTCTCCCCCCCCCATTCCCACACTGACAGTGCCCCGTTCCCTTTCTCCCCCCTGCCCACACTGACAGTGCCCCGTTCCCTTTCTCCCCCCATTCCCACACTGACAGTGCCCCGTTCCCTTTCTCCCCCCTGCCCACACTGACAGTGCCCCGTTCCCTTTCTCCCCCCTGCCCACACTGACAGTGCCCCGTTCCCTTTCTCCCCCCCCCATTCCCACACTGACAGTGCCCCGTTCCCTTTCTCCCCCCTGCCCACACTGACAGTGCCCCGTTCCCTTTCTCCCCCCATTCCCACACTGACAGTGCCCCGTTCCCTTTCTCCCCCCTGCCCACACTGACAGTGCCCCGTTCCCTTTCTCCCCCCCATTCCCACACTGACAGTGCCCCGTTCCCTTTCTCCCCCCCCCTGCCCACACTGACAGTGCCCCGTTCCCTTTCTCCCCCCTGCCCACACTGACAGTGCCCCGTGCCCTTTCTCCCCCCCATTCCCACACTGACAGTGCCCCGTGCCCTTTCTCCCCCCCATTCCCACACTGACAGTGCCCCGTTCCCTTTCTCCACCCTGCCCACACTGACAGTGCCCCGTTCCCTTTCTCCCCCCCATTCCCACACTGACAGTGCCCCGTTCCCTTTCTCCCCCATTCCCACACTGACAGTGCCCCGTTCCCTTTCTCCCCCCTGCCCACACTGACAGTGCCCCGTTCCCTTTCTCCCCCATTCCCACACTGACAGTGCCCCGTTCCCTTTCTCCCCCCTGCCCACACTGACAGTGCCCCGTTCCCTTTCTCCCCCCCCCTGCCCACACTGACAGTGCCCCGTTCCCTTTCTCCCCCCCCCTGCCCACACTGACAGTGCTGAGCGCTGTCGCTTGCGTTTCATCCTGGGCTTTAATTGGCCATCCAGCATGAAATGGCCTCTGACCCCAGCTACCCCCGCCAAGCCTGCCCAACAGGGGCAAGATTCTACCCTCGGTGTTGGTTAGGGAAGAGGCAGGGATTTGTAATCTTGCTGTCTGTGAGTAAGCCTGAACTATTAAGTAAAAGATTGGTGTCTGGTTTCCGACTTTACCAACTGGTTTCAGAATGAATTATAGGGTAGCAGGGAATGGCTGTCTGAAGGCGACGATTGGAAACTAATTTTTTGTCAAACAGAAGACTGTGATCTGAGTTAATTTTGTGAAGAATGGCCGAAAGCAGGCGTAAATGTCAGGGTACGATTACCCACTGTCCTTCTCGCAATCTGAACCTGGTGAGCAGCGGAAAAATAAAGTGGATATGTGGAGACAGGTTATGTCCATACTGAAGGGAAAGCAAAGTATGGGCTTGGCACTGTTGTTCCTAACAAAAGTATAACCAGAAGCTAAGGGCTGTATCTTCCGGTCGGCGAGTGGAGGGCGGGACCCGCTTGCCGACATGTAAGATGATGCGGGGTGATGTTGGGCATGTGTCCCGATGTCACCCCACCTCATTTAGATTTTCACTTTGGTGGGTGCACAGCCAAGTCTGCAGTTCACCGGCCGAACCATCAAAGGCCTATTAAGGCCATTGAAAAATTAATGATGAGTGACTGATGGACCTGCCCGTCCAACCTTAAGGTTAGCGGGCGGGCCAGGAGCCCAGGCCGGCTTCTGAAAAAAGGTTATTAAAATTTGTCTGAAATCTCTAAATCAAAGAAATTGACATGTCCCACCTCCTGCGACAGTGGCACGAGGGGACAGGTCAGTCATTTTTTCTCTCGTCTTTACTTAATGTTTCAAACCTGAGCCGATCTCCCTGAGGAAGCACGTTACCTCAGGGGGATCTGTGCGCTCTTTCGAGTGCATGCTGGCTCAGGGACCCCCCCACCCCCACTGCACTCCCCCCACCGCTTGCCCATGTTTCCTGGCAGATGTCATGCTGGGTGGGCCTTAATTGGCCCACCCATGCAAAATAGCAGCACGCCCCCAACCGGGGGAGGGAGGGGTGGGCTGATTGGGATCCTGTCTGCCTGCACCCGCTCCCACACATTCCCCCCCCACCGACAGGGGGTAAATGTTGCCCTAAGTATGTTGTGAGCTGGGTGCCTGTTAGTTGAATACTGAGGGCTTAGACCTTCTATTAAGCTTCATGAACGAAGCTTACGAGAAAGATGATCTATTCGATGCCCATGAGGCATGGTCAGGCTTTGAAGGGTTTTTGAAAGACAGATGGTCATTCAATAGAGGAACATGTCGTGGACTTTAACAGACTGTAAAAGATTGCAGGCGTTAAAGACACCCCTTTGGATCAAATATCTGCTGTTTTAAAAAAATCCTGAGAAGCAGCCATTTCAAGCAGCCTCGATGGTGCAAATGGGACATTCTGTGGTGTTGCAAAGGATGGAGGACTCGATGATTGTGGCCTTTCAAGATTGTTCAGATATGGGGCACAGGTGTCAGTACAACAGAAGAGTTACAAAAGGGGGGGATGAGGCTGATGGCATTTTAGCAGATTTGGATATCACAGCAGATGATGGGGAGACCGTGGTGCAATGGTAATGTCACTGGACAAGTATCCCCAAGACCCAGGCTAATGCTCTGGGGACACAAGTTCAAATTCCATCATGGCAGCTGGTGCAATTTTAATTCAATTAAACGAATTAATCGGGAATTGAAAAGTAGCCTCAACAACGGTGACTGTAAGGCTATCATCAGCTGTCATTAAAAACCCATCCGGTTCACTAACCTTCTTCAGGGAAGGAAATCTGCCACCCCTATCCGGTCTGGCCTAAGAGTGACTCCAGACCCACAGCATTGTGGCTGACTCTTAACTGCCCTCTGAAATGGCCTAGCAAGCTACTCATTGCAAGGGCCATTAGAGATAGACAACATTAAATGCTGGCTTTGTCGGTGATACCCTCGTCCCATGAAGGAGTCAAGACAAAAGATACCACAACCCCTGTTCTTTCAAAATGCTGCAAATTTTTTTCAAATATTTGTCTAATTTCCTTAAGTTACTGTTGAATCTGCTTCCCCTGCATTTCCAGGCAGTGCATTACAGATCATCAGTGTTTTCTTTAAAAACATTTTTTTGATTCTGGTTATTTTATCAATTACCTTAAAATTGTTTCCTCTGGTTACCAGTTTCTCTTAGTTCAATTAATTTAATCAAACAAGAAATGATCTTGGATCGGAAGATGTAGAATCCATATGGGTGGAAGTGAGAAATAACAAGGGGAAGACGACACTGGTGGGAGTAGTCTATAGGCTCCCTAACAGTAGCTATACTGTATGACAGAGAATAAATCAGGGGATAATGAGGGCATGTAAAAAAGGCAGTACGTTAATCATGGGTGTTTTAAATCTTCGTGTACATTGAGGTAATCAAATTGGCAGAGGTAGCCACGAGCAAGAATTCAGAGGGCAGAATGTTTTGTGCCCAACCTGAATGGGAGCAAAATAATGCGGGATGACATTGGCCGAGCGTCCCTACATCATCGTGCACTCTCGCGATCTTTCGGCTGGCCAGCGCACCGAGAGGCAGCAGTGCACCCACCGACAATTAAGAGGCCTATTAAGGCCCTTAAGTAATTAATTAAGTTTAATTTTTTTTTACTGCCCGCTCAACCATTCAGTTGGTGGGTGGGTGGGTGAATGGGCGAGGCGGCTTTTGCATTTTTAATGGGTGAATGGGCGAGGCGGCTTTTGCATTTTTAATGGGTGAATGGGCGAGGCGGCTTTTGCATTTTTAATGGGTGAATGGGCGAGGCGGCTTTTGTATTTTTAACGAAACCTCATCCGCGGGCGGGATGAGGTTTCCAACAGTTACTAAAAAAAAGCAATTAAAAATGTTTTAACATCCTTCTTTACATGTCCCTCTTCATGTGACTGAGTTTATTTTTCATTTTAAAATCCTTCAACTTCCTGAGGCAGCTCTGTGCCTTCAGGGAGCTTTCAGTCTGCCTCCCCTGTGTATGTGCGCACTTCAGAGCTCGTGCTCCTCCCCACCCCCACCCCTCCCAACCCCAGCAGCGCTGAGGCTCTCAGTGCGCCTTTCACACTGGTTGCCCGTTAATTGGCTAGCCAGTGTGAAATCGTGGTCAGACCCCAATCGCAGTCGGTCTCACAGCTGCTCCTGGACCCACCCATCACACCCGCCCGATGAGGGGAAAATCCTCCCCAGAGTGTATTTGGGACAGTTTCCTAGGACAATATCCTGTGGATCTGACCAGACATCAGGCTATTTTGGATCTGGTAATGTGTAATGAGGCAGGTTTAATAAATGATCTCAGAGTAAAAGATCCCCGAGGAAACAGTGACCATAACATGGTAAAATTTAGCATTCAGTTTGAGAATGAGAAACTGTGCTAAACTTAAATAAGGGTAATTACAAAAGAATAAAGGTAGGGTTGGCTGGAGTGGATTGGGAAAGGAGTATAGCCGATAAGATGGCTGATGAACAATGGCAGGCGTTTAAGAAAATAGTTCATGACTCACAACAAAGATATATCCCAGTGAGGAAGAAGGATTCAAGGAAGGGGATAAACCAACCATGGTTAACCAAGGAAGTTAAGGGTAGTTTCAAATTGAAAGAAAAAACATACAATGTGGCAAAGATTAGTGGTAACCCAGAGGATTGGGAAAGTTATAAAAACCAACAAAAGATGACCAAAAAAATAATAAAGAGGGAGAAAATAAGCTTTGAAGGTAAACTAGCAGGTAATATAAACACGGACAGTAAGAGCTTCTTGAAATATATGAAAAAGAAGTGAGAGGCCAAAGTGAACATAGGCCCCTTAGAGAATGAGGTTGGGGAAATAAGAATGGGGAACCAGGAAATGGCAGAGGAGTTGAATAAATACTTTACATCAATCTTCATGGTAGAACACACTAATAGCATTCCAAAAATACTAAATAATCATGGGGCAAAAGGTGGGAAGGAAATAAATACAATAACTATCACCAGAGAATAAGTACTAGGGAAACTAATGGGGCTAAAAGCCGATAAGTCCCCTGGACCCTGGACGGGTTGCATCCTAGGATATTAAAGGAAGTAGCTACAGAGATAGTGGATGCACTGGTAGTAATCTTCCAAGAATCCTTAGATTCTGAAAAAGTCCCAGAGGATTGGAAAACTGCCAATGTAACACCCTTAATCAAAAAGGGAGGGAGACAAAAAACAGGTAACTATAGGACAATTAGCTTAACATTTGTCATGGGGAAAATGTTAGAGTCTATTATAAAAGATTTTATAGCAGAGCATTTAGAAATACATAATCTAATCAAGCAGAATCAGCAAGGCTTCATGAAGGGGAAATCACGCCTGACCAATTTATTAGAATTCTTTGAGGAGGTAACATGCAGGATAGATAAAGGGGAAACAGTAGATTTAATATATTTGGATTTCCAAAAGATGTTCAATAAGGTTCCACACATAAGGCTACTTAATAAGATAAGAGCCCATGGTGTTGGGGTAGTATATTAGCACGGATAGAGGATTGACTAACTAATAGAAGACAGAGAGTTGGGTAAGGGGGGCATTTTCGGGATGGCAACCTGTAACTAGTGGAGTGCCACAGGGATCAGTGCTGAGGCCTCAATTATTTACAATATATATTAATGACTTGGATGAGGGAAGTGAATGTACTAACGCCAAATTTGCAAGTGACACAAAAATAGGTGGGAAGGCAAGTGGTGAGAGTGACACAGAGTCTACAGAGGGATATAGACAGGTTAAGTGAGTGGGATAAAACTTGGCAGATGGAATATAATGTGGGAAAATGTGAGGTTATGCACTTTGGCAGGAAGAATAGAGGAGCTGAATATTATTTACATGGAGAAAGACTGCAGAAAGCTGCAGCACAGAGGGATTTGGGGGTCCTCGTGCATGAATCACAAAAAGCTAACATACAAGTTCAACAGGTAATAGGGAAGGCAAATGGAATGTTGGCCTTTATTTCAAAGGGAATGGAGTATAAAAATAGGGAAGTCTTGCTAAAACTATACAAGGCACTAGTTAGACCACACCTAGAATACTGTGAACAGTTCTGGCTCCCCTTATCTAAGGAAAGATATACTGACATTGGAGGCAGTCCAGAGAAGGTTCACTAGGTTGATCTGAGGGATGGAGGAATTTTCTTATGAGGAGAGGTTGAGTAGGTTGGGCCTGTACTCACTGGAGTTTAGAAGAATGAGAGGTGACCTTATTGAAACATAAGATTCTTAGGGGGCTTGACAGGGTGGATACTGAGAGGTTGTTTCCCCTTGTGGGAGAGTCTAGGACCAGAGGGCATAATCTCGAAGTAAGGGGTCACCCATTTAAAACAGAGATGAGAAGGGATTTCTTCTCTCAGAACGTGGTCAATTTGTGGAATTCTTTACAGAAGACGGCTGTAGAGGCTGGGTCGTTAAGTATATTCAAAGTTGAGATAGACAGATTTTTAATCAGTAAGGGAATCAAGGGTTATGGGCAAAAGGCAGGAAAGTGGAGTTGAGGATTATCAGATCAGCCATGATCTCATTGAATAGAAGAACAGACTCGATGGGCTGAATGGCTTACTTCTGCTCCTACGTTTTATGGTCTTATTTACTTTTCTGGTTTTGAAGATCTATTAAACCTTCTCTTTACATTCTCTGATCTCAGGAGAACAACCCCAATTCTCAAGTCGTTCCTCACCTCTGCCAACATCCTAGTAAATCTCTCTGCAGCCCTTCCAAGGCCTTGGACATCTACTGAGGCTGCCACTGGCCTCAGTACTCCAGCTGGAGCCTAACTAGTGCTTTATAACTTCCTTGTTTTGAGATCCTCTATTAAACAAAGGATCCCATGTGCCTTTTTTTAACAGCCTTCTCAACTTGTCCTGCCATCTTCAAAGGTGTGAATGCACCTTCAGATCCATGTTTCTGCACTGCCTTTAAATTGTACCATTTCGTTCACATTGCTCTTCCTTATTCTTTCTACCAAATGCATCACTTAACAATTTTTCTGGGTCAAATCTCATCCACCACGTTTTCACATTTCACCAATCTGTCCTCTTGACGTCTGCTGCTACCTCCTGACTTTATTACATTTCTGAGCTTTGTGTCTTCTGCATACTTTGAAATTATGCCCTGTATACCCAAGTCCAGATCTTGAATATATATTGAAAATCGCATTGGTCCTGATACCAAACACTATGTACTTGCCTCCAGTCTGAAAAGCAGCCATTTATCACTGCTTTCTGTCCCTTGTACAATTCTGTATCCATGCAGCCACTCTCCCTTTAATACCAAGAAGTTTAATTTTTGCAAGCAATGCTTATGTGATGCTTGCCAAACCCATTTTGAGGTTCCGTGGGCAGGATTTTGCCGTCGGCAAATGTGGGGGGGGGGGGCCTGCTCGCCGAGGTGTAAAACGGCGCACGGTGATGTCAGGCAGAACTCCCGAAGTCACCGCGCCCCATTTAAATTTTCAGGTAGGCGGGGGCTCAACAAAATCAGCTGTGCGCCCGCTGACCTGTCAATGGCCAATTGAGGCCATTGACAGAGACACTGAACTGATTAATGGGCTCCACGGGCGGGATGAGGTTTCATGTAGGTTTTTAAAAATTTAAATTTAAATTATGGACACATCCAACTCATGTGACAGTGTCTCATGAGGGGACATGTCAGGGAATTTTTTTTTCTATTTTTGATATTTTTGACAGTAGAGGTGATCTCCCTGAGGCAGCACTTGGCCTCAGGGAGATGAGTGCGCTCTTTCCTGCGCATGCGCAAAAGAGCACACTCTCAGGTTTAGGGATTCCCCTCCCTGCCCGCATAGCGCTTCCACGTGGACGTCACGCTGGGCAGGCCTTAATTGGCTCGCCCACGTAAAATGGCGGCGCTCCCCCGATCAGAAGCGCTCCTCCGCGTGCCCGCACTTCAACTTCACCCCCGACGGGGGGGATATCCTGCCCCATATACTCATCAACTATCTCTGTACTTCATCAAAGTAGCTGATCAAGTTAGGCAAACAAGATTTGCCTTTACCATAAGACAAAAACAAAAAACTGCGGATGCTGGAAATCCAAAACAAAAACAAAAATACCTGGAAAGCAGGTCTGGCAGCATCGGCGGAGAGGAATACTGTTCTGTTGAAGAGTCATTCAGACTCGAAACGTTAACCGTGTTCCTCTCCGCAGATGCTGTCAGACCTGCTGAGTTTTTCCAGGTATTTTTGTTTTGCCTTTACCATGCTGACTTTCATCTGTTAAACCCATAATTTCCAAAAGCCAATGAATTTTTTCCCGGATTATTGTTTCTAAAAGTTTGCCCACCACTGATGTCAGATTAACTGGTCTGTAGTTGCTGGGTTTATCCCTCTTCTTCCACAGGAGCACATATGCAATCCTCTAGTTCTCTGCTACTGTCCCCATGTCCCAGGGGATTGGGAGATTGTGGCCAGAGCCTGCATAATTTCCTCAAACCTAGAATACAACCCACATGGATGGGGTGACTTTTCTAATTTGAGTGCTACCAAATTTTAAGACCTTTCATCTATCTATTTTCATCCTATCTAATATCCCTATTTCTTTCTCCTTTGCATTAAGAGAACATAGGAACAGGAGGGGGACATTTAGTTCCCTTGAATCTGTTTCACTATTCAATTAGATCATGCCTGATTTGTATCTCAACTTCCTTTATCCACCTTGGTTCAGTAGCCCTTCATACCCTTATCTAACAAAAAACTATCCATCTCATTTTTGAACTTCTTTTTGAAAGGGTGTTCTAGATTTCCATTTACCCTTTTGTGTGAAGAAATGCTCCCTGACATCTCCTCTAACTCAGCTGTAATTTTAAGGTTATGCCCCTTTGTTCTGGACTCCGCCACCACTGACATGAAAGGTTGATTGGATCCATTATTTCTGGAGGTGAAATGTAAAAGAAACTTATTCAAAAATGACCAGTGATCTCAACTTTACAAGCAAGGTTCTGGTTAATAGATGTCACCGTTTCTCTAGGTGAGAGGCAATGCCAAATTTTTAAAAATTGTGCAAGGATTTACCGATGCACTCAGAGATGCCTCATACAAGGCTGGTGAACGGAAATCTATTTGAAATGCTCAAATGTATCCTGTGTTCCACGGTTTCTGTCACCAAGACTCATAGCATGTTGGACAATGCATCAAAAAAGTGTCAAACTTATGTGGGAGAGCCTTTGGAAACAAATCTTGAGTTACGTGTCAGAGTTTAGTTGCACTATTATCACCAAGTCAGCTTTTTGTGGGCCTGTGGCCAATTCCAAGACTTCAGCGATACTGTCTTTTGGATCAGATGTTAAACAAAGGCCCTGCTGGCTTGATGTAGAAGATCCTGTGGCACTAATAGAAAAGCAAAAGAGTGCTCCTGGTTTTCTGGCCAAAATTTATACTTTGATCAACACCAGCAAAACAGATGAACTGATTATTTATTTTATTTCTGTAAGGGGTTCCACCATCTTCTCAAAGGCCATTAGGGATGGGCTATAAATGCTGGCCTAGCCAGTGATGCCCACATGCTGTGAATGAATTGAAAAAAAAGGCCTATATAACAAATGACTACCACTTAAAATGCAATTTATTTTTATGAGAGATACTTAGGATGCCGTATGAATGTGAAAGGCACCATACAAAAGCAAATTCTTTCTTTGAAGACCGCGTCAGAGATTTCTCAATCACTTATCGCTAAAAGAATGCAATGTTATTTATTTTTTCCTTGAAATATCAATGATGGAACATTGGGTATGCTTTCAGATTATGTTATCACAAGCTTATGCATCAATATTTTCAGTTGAGCTCCTACATCATAGACAGAGTGTCAGTCTTACATTTCACAGATTGAACTAAAGATTGTGATCCCAAAATGTGGATTTAAAAAAAATCTAGGAACTTCATTTAGTGAAAATATAATTAAACACTGGAAAGCCATGGCCCTGGTCACAGGCCCATGTTCTAGGCTATTGCTGAGCTGTCAGATGTTTTTCTGAGTGCCAGATTTTGGGGGCTGCATAAGATTGCTTGAAGATATTTGTTAGCTTTTGCCCATTTTTGAGGTTGCTATAAATGCACATAAGCATAGAATGGATGTGGGGTGAAGCCGCGTTCACAATACCTTCACCAAGTACCTAGGGCTAAATTCAAACCCAGGTTCCAGAGATGAAAGGCAATGTTCTTACATGGCTGTGACTGCAATTTCATTCAGCTTTCTCTCTGAGTGCTAATTTATTACAAACTATTCCTTAAAAGATCTTAAAGAAATGTTTAGTCATTCATTCACCACATGATGCAGGTGACAGGCATATATATCGAGCGATGTCATGAACATGTCAAGGTGTGTGATTGCATAAATACCAGCTGCATGGGGCTGTTTAAATCACTTCCAGGAACTTCACAATGAAGATGGATGGAGCATTTCTCATCACTACTCTGTTTTATGTTTTCACTAGTGAGTGATATTTATACCTGTAAATGATGAATTATCATTTAATATTTGTAGAATAAGCAACTGTGAGGAAATGGGTTTTATTTATATCAGAATTACTGTTTAGAAGATGTTAAAATCTTGTGTTGATAGGGTTTGACATTTTTAAGTTACAAATTTTTAATGATTTAATTTAAACTATTTTTATCTTGATCTTTCTGTCAATAAATGGACAAGTCTGAGAAATGTTGATATTGTGCGAAGAGTTTTATTAAAATCTAAACGGTTTGCTCATTATTACTGAAGGAACCAACCCCATTCCAAATGCAAACTGGTATACTCAGAATTGTATTGGCGAGAAAGGATGGGAAAGTTTAAAGGTGGCTCCTGGCTAACAGAAGACAATCTAAAAGTTATTATTTGAGGCAGTCAGAGCCTTTTGATGGTGTGATATATTAAAAGATGTGATATAGTTCAGTGAGAATCTCCACTACTTTCAAAAGGCCTTTCACTCAAAAACAGTGTCTTCAAGTTGTCTACGATTTCAATTAATGATCTGCATGTTTTTCTATTTCAGGCGTGGCTACTACAGCTGGGGGCTCTGCTGGCATTGAGGTGCTCCATGGTTTAATTATTTGTTTGTTCTGAATTACCCTCACCACCACATATTTATATATACATATATATAAATATATATATCAGTTTCATAGTCCATTACTTTGGTGAACTTGCTTCTCATTTTAATATAAAAGATGACTGGTTTGCTGGTCTGAATTCTAATCTAGCGATCTTGTCTCTCTCAGCCGAAATGTCAAGATTTCCCATTTCACCCGGTCTGTCCCTTGCACTTTCAGCCATTGTGTGGCACAAACGGTGTGACTTACGGAAATCTCTGTAATCTGTGTTTTTATAACTGGTAAGTATCCTTTTCATTTTGTCATCTTGGACAGTTTTTAGCAAATATCCATATTATGAACAAAACAAAACCGAGTCAGTAAATCAAGTAACATTCCATGTCTCAGACAAACAAAGGGAATCATTGGGAGTTTTATATTTTTATACTAGTGTTGGAATGAGCCACACACGAGGAAGATCTCCAGCTTGTGTTAAGGTAGCTGACTTTAGCAGACTTTGCATCAAAATGCGATTAGGTTTGTCCTAATATGTAGATTAGTTTGTTGACAATTACCATCACAGTTCATACAAGAACAACAATTGTTTGAGGAAACTACTGAAGAGCCACCATTTCCCATCAAATTACACCACACAGGAGCCTGCCTCCAAGAGCAAAAAATACCAAAGAACTTACACTAGGAAAAAAAATGAACAGCTGAAGATCGAATGGGTTTTAGCAAAAGGACAAATATGCACTTTGAGATCTTAAATTCACTTAGAAAACTTACAAAATAGAAATTATTATTAAATCTGATGTACAGCTAAAGCACAGAAGGAGGCCATTAGACTGACTTTTTAAAAGAGCTATCCTGTAAGTTCTGCACCCCTGCTCGTTCCTCATAGCTTTCTTTCTAAAGAATTCGGAAATACATAATGTTACTGTACCAATATTTATAATGATGCTGACAGACTTACCATATCATCATGCTCGCTCACAAATGATGTGTAAAGGAAGATACAACATGCTCAGTTACCACCCACACCCAAATACCAATGAATGGAGCATGACAATGATTAAACCATCAAAACGTGGGGCGGAATTTTCCATTCGGAGTATGGGCACGTGCCCAACATGCCAAAACGTTAGATGACGCGCGATGACGTTGGGCGTGCATCCCGACATCATCGCGAAGTTGGGTGATATTTTGTTTGGCGGGCATGCGCTGGAGTCAGCTGCACAGCCGCCGATGATTGACGGGCCTGTTAAGGCCATTAACCAGGTTATTAACCTGAATTTTACACTGCCTGTCCAACCTTACGGCTGGCGGGCAGGTGAAAAGGCCAAGCAGCCTTCACATTTTTTAGGAAACCCCATCCACGAGCGGGATGAAGCTTCCTAACGCTTTTACAAATGAAATGAAAACTCTTCTCGAAAAATAAAAACATGTCCCATGTCTCATGTGGCACAGTCAGATGTGAAGGGACATGTTTTATTAACATTTTAATGTATTTATTTACTTTTTTAAAAAGCACTTCAATCTCCCTGAGGCAGCTCCGTGTCTCAGGGAACTGGAGACACTTTTTCGCGCACATGCACGAAAGAGCGCTAGACCCGACTCTCCCTCCTCCCCTCCCGCACAGGTAGCTCAGCGCTACTGCTCATGGTCTACGCAGGGTGGGCCTTAATTGGCCGGCCTGTGTGAAATCACGGTGCGGAGCCGATTGCGGGCAGCGTTCAGCTCCGTGACCACCCCAGCCCACCGAGCCCGCCCGACGAATGGAAAATCCTGGCCATGATCTTTTCCCTCATCTACGGCGCAATGAAAATCTTATTTCTTTTAATGCTTCTAATATATGGCCTTTTAACGCCTCCTTACTTTTTAATGGATCCAGCCTTCATCCTTCCCATGTCAAAAGTAACTCTCTCATTTCCTCCTTTGCTTTTCCTGGCCAGTGGAACCATGTGGTTAAGTTGAGAGAAGCAGTGCTTGGTTCCAGTGACAGGCTGGAAGGTAAAATCTGGTTTCAAGCACAACGAAAATGATGTCAGGCAAAGCATCATCAGCCATTATCGTTAAGGCAACACAGAACCAAAAAGATATTTTAAAATCCAGCATGATATTAACAGGAGAATTTTCAACTGGATTGAGAACTGGAAGATAGAAATATGTAGTCAAGGAAGTTTGGAGGGTATAGCATGATGCACTCATTGGACACCATGTGGAGCATTTGATAACCTGATGGAGGTCTTTAAGATTATGAAAGGGTTTGATAAACCAGACGCAATGTTTCCACTTATGGGGAGAACAGAAACAGGGAGCACAAATATGAGGTGGTCACTAACAAATCCAACAGGAAATTCAGGAAAGCCTCTTTACTCAGAGAGTGGTGAGAATGTGAAACTCACTATCACATGGAGTGGCTGAGGCAAATAGCATAAATGCATTTAAAGGGAAATTTAATGAACACATCAGAGCGAAAGGAATAAAAGGTTATGCCACCAGGGTGAGATGAAGGAGGAGGAGAGAAGGCTCCAGTGGAGCATAAACATCGGCATAGACTGGTTGACCTGAATGCTCTGTACATCCTGTAACAAAGGAATTATGCTGTATTCCTCCGAGTTGAGTGATCCTGCGGGTAGAAAAGACAGAACCATTTACCTCCAGAGGTCCCCACAGTAATGTATTCTACATCCTAGCATACCTGAGGGCTATTATAAGAAACTACACGTGTGGTTACTGCTCACATGAAGCCAAAGGGAAAGTAATGGGAGCATCTAGCAGAAAATACAGTTTCAATGATCTGTGACTCACCTGCTGAGGCTGATGCAAGCTTGGCTATGAGAGGTCAATGTTAGACTTTGGCTGACTGTGTTGCTGAACAACGAAATTGCTAGTCTGGCTGTGGGAAGTGGTGGGAAAATCAATTAATAAATAACTGCCTCTGCATGTGTCTCTATCTATTATTTTACCGCTTAGCTCACCTTGTAGCTGCAGTGCCAGTGTCACTGTGTTAAATATGTTTAACAGTGAGTACGCACTGTGAAAGATACATACAGGATAACAGGGGGCTAACTGTGTCTAAATGGAGCTACATCAATTGATTAACATTTCCACTCTATTTCAGGGGAACTGGCTCTATGGTTAAAATTTTGCATGAAGGAGTGTGTGACACTGAAACTGGAGCAAAAGAAATAAAATCAAAAAGATCTAAAATGTACTGAAATATATCTTCAAAAAATGTCAGCTGTTGAATGCTAAATAAAATTAAATTTCACCTCAAAACGTGTTGGTGTTTTATTTGTAAGAATATAAAACCTAGGCGCAGGAGTAGGTGGAATGGCTGCTTGAGCATGCCCCACCATGTTGTAAAATCATGGCTGATCTTCAACTCCACTTATGATTTCTATGATTCTATCTGGCGATCTCAAGCTTGAATATATTCAATAACTGAGCATCCACAGCTCTCTGTAGTAGATAATTCCAAAGATTCACAACCCTGATTGAAGGAATTTCTCCTCATCTCAGTTCTGAATGGTCAACCCCTTATCCTGTGACTATGTACCTTAGTTCTATGCTTTCCAGCTAGGGAAAACATCAGCATCCACATTATCAAGTCTTTTCAGAATCTCCTCATAAAACAACCCACTCCTCCCAGGGATCAATCTCGTGAACCTTTGTTCTAATGCAAGTATATCCTTCCCTAGGTAAGGAGACCAAAACCGTGCACAATACTCCAGGTGTGGTCTCACCAAAGCCCTATCCAATTGCAGCAAGGCTTTCTTACTCTTATACTTCAACCCGCCTTGTCATAAAGGCCAACATATTATTTCCCTTCCTGGTTACTTGCTCTACCTGCAAGTTAAGCTTCTGTGTTTCGTGCAGGACACCAAAATCCTTCTGAAAACAAATATTAATAGTTATGGCTGTTCTTCCTACCAAAGTGAATAATATCACATTTCCTTCCATTATATGCCACCTGCTTGCTCAGCTACTTATCTATAGCTCTTTGGAGATTCTTTGCATCCTCCTCACAGCTTACTTTTCTACCTAGCTTTGTATAGTTGGTCAATGCGGATAGGTTCCACGTTGTCCATTCATTTGAGTCATTAACATAGATTATAAATAGCTGAGGCCCTAGCACTGATTCTTGTGGCACCCCATTAGTAACAGCCTGCTGGCCTGAAAATGAACCGTTTCTTCATACTCTGCTTTCTGCTTTTTAATGAATCCTCAATCCAATCTAATACAGGGTATATTACCCCCAATGCACAACAACCTTTCATGTAGAATCTTGTTGAATGTCTTTTGAAACTCCAAATATACTACTACATCTAATGGCTCCCCTTTATCTACTCTGCTAGTTATGCCCTCAATAAGCTTATCGATCTGTCCAACACTATTTGCATTTCATAAAATCATGTAATGATATTTTAAATGTAATGTTATCACTTCCTTAATAATGGATTTGAGCATTTTCGTGACAACCGATGTCAGACAAATAGGCTGCAGTTCCATTTGCTCTCTCCCTCCTTTCTTGAATAATGGTATCACATTTGTTATGTTCCAACCAATGGAACCATTCCAGAAATTAGGGAATTTTGGCAGATCACAACCAGTGGATCCACTATCTTTTTAGGATACTAGGATATAGGTCATTAGGTTCAGGGGATTTGTCATCTTTTATACCATTACTTTTTCACAATTTGAGGAGAGATGGTGAAGAAGCCAATATGAGGGGCAGCTGGTTAAATTAAAATGTGTTTCATAACGAAGGACTGAAGCTTGGGAGCTTCCAGCAGTAGATGTGCATGTCCCATGAACATGAATGATGCTGAAAGAAACTTTCAGGGCATGTGCAAAAGGAAGATTGTGCTGGATAGAACGTACTGAGGTGTAAACAAAAAATCACCTTCCCCTTAATGAAAAGCCTTACCATTCAGTGCCTTAACTTTCCCATTCTGAAAAGGGCAAGTGAAGGTCTTCAATCACTGCAGCCATACGTGTTGCATACTGCAGCCAGTGCTATCTGCTGACATGCTTTGTATCCAACTGTTTTGGAGACCTTTTTTGACCTTTGTTGCCATCCATGTGTCCACAGCCAAAAGCAGAGCTTCTTTGTTTTCCCTCCAGAGGAGCAGAAAACCATTATTATGGAATGGAATTTCATAACTAACAAAGAGAGTTTACACATGTGTGCTTCTGTGTGTACCTAAAGTCTACTCACGCTATTCGAATGAGGGCCATCAGTAAATCCAGGTGCTAGCAGTCTGCCATAGCACAGTTCTGGTACCCAGCGGCGATGAGGGGGGGCAGGCAGTTAAACAAATCATCTCAGCTCCAATGGATGATCATCCCGAACTGCTCCAGTTTCCTAATTAAAAGGAACCAGCAGGTCTATAGCATCGAGCCCAACAACCTGAAGTCCAGAAACTCTTTCCATCACAATGGGCTTATTCACCGCAAAACTATAGGTGTAGAGCCAGGAGCCGACAGAGGAGGAGTGGTGGTTGTCCTCCAAAAGCGGGCAGGTCAACGCAAACCAACAACATCCTATGGAGAGATCACCATCAACAAGAATGGCCACACTACGCTAAACAGTTTGCGACACATCATCCATAAGAACAACTACTGAAAGGATCTTGGCACGGTTGCTCTTTGTCGTGCCAGTGCTATTCTGAAGAGTCAGGAGCCAGTTGTGGTCAAGAAGAAGTACACCCGGGCTATCAAGAGTGCATGAACTTGTAAAAGATTTGACATGATTCGTAATAAAGGAAAATTTTAAGTAAAAATACAAGCATTAATCTGGTGCCTTTTGGAAAAGTCAGCGGGCAGGATTTTTCAGTCAGTGTGTGGGGGCGGGCCTGACATGCTGACGTGTAAAATGACACGCAATGACATCAGGTGCGTGTTCTGATGTCATCGCGCTGTCTCGCAATGTTTCATTTGGCGGGCGCGAGCCGGAGTCGGCTGTATGCCCGCCGATATTTTAGTGGCCTATTAAGGCTGGTAAGGAAGTGATTAAGGTCATTGTTAACGCTGCCCGTCCAACCTTACACTTGGCGGGCAGGCGAAAAGGCCAAGCGGCTGTCGCGTTTTTTAGGAAACCTCATCCACAAGCGAGAAGTGGTTTCCTAAAGGCTTTTATTAATTTAATAAAAAGTTTTTCCTACATATAAAAACATGTCCCATCTCATGCGACACAGTCACATGAGGGGCCATGTTTAAATAAATTTTTAGTCGGTGTATTTAAAATATTTTCGGCAGCGATTCAATCTCTCTGAGGCAGCTCTGTGCCTCAGGGAGATTGTAATGCTCTTTCGTGCTGGCCCTGACTCTCTCTCCTCCCCCTCGCCGGTAGCGCTGAGTGCTACCGCTCGCGTCTAACGCTGGGCGGGCCTCAATTGGCGGTGCGGAGCCGGTCGCGTGTGGCGATCAGCTCCATGCCTGCTCCCACCCATCGCCTGAAAAATTCAGGCCAGTACTTCCAGAAAGCACCCCATGCTGAAAACTGGTGTTGTACATAAGTATTTACTAGGTGGTGGAGATTCCCACTACACAAAACGTTAGCCAGCAGCTTAAGTGTTCCACATTCCTATTCTCACCCGTAGTATCCTAATTATGACTATTCTTATTTGGAGTTGGAAATGTTTCTTTGATAGCACACAAGAGAGTTTTTTTCTGCCTTCTAATAAAATTAATTCTCACGATATTGACTCTGTTAACCCAGGCCCCCTTTGCCATCAGCTGCTTCAGGTTAAAAGGCTTACCTTGAGTTAAATTATTGCACATTTTATAATGTCTTGCTCGTTAATAAGTTGAATTCAATGAGATTTCATACGGAAAAGAATCCCCTTCCCAGGCCCCATTCTAATACAAATATTAAATGGTAATGCATTGTATAATTATAAATGGCTTACACAGTGTCGATGAGAAACATTACATCAATTTTTCATTGCAAGATTGCTGAATGTGAGTTAAACAGGTTTATAGTGGTAGTATTTATACAGCCACACATCCTCTTGTTTGTAGCATCATGAGCAAGACTCCTAAATCACACAATGAATGAGTAAATACATTTTTTAAAAAAACATTTTAAAGAGATCTTGCAGTTTTACTAAGACTAATCAAACAGGTAACGAGCGAGATCCCTGCCATTGGGCTGTGTTATAACACTCGATGATCTAGGTTTGAATACAGACGATCTAAAGAGACGAAAGTTCCCTAACAATGTTGATTGTAAGGGTCAAATGTTAAATTTTGGTCAGTCTCCATCCAGTTGAAAGTCAGAAGCAACAAAAAAACTGTTCAGGAAAAAATACTAATTGGTACGCAATTGTGAACTTCAGATAGAGAAATTACAAGGAAAGCTGATTTAATGATATGGTGTAACCATTTCTAGATGTCCCGTCATTTCACAGTCAACATTTCGTATCCATTTGAGAATGCCTCTTAGAGAAGTTTCCTTTACAATAAATCTGATAATGTATGTTAGTCAGCCAGTTACGCTGTCCCAGCCGAGAGTCCACAAGAGGTTTCATAAGCAACAGTTTGATTGCTTTATAAAGCTGCCTCAAGTCTTAATTAAGATTAATATTAATTCAGTCTTAATTACATTCAATTCTAAAACAAGTAATACAAGGGATTTTCCTTGTGTCAGAAATTGCTGAGTGAAAAATAAGGGAGTAGTCAAAGTAAATAATCATATTACAAAAAAACATAATGCAACAGAATAAAACAGGGAAGTGTATGATATAACGATACAGGTTTTGGTAAAACTGAAATGCTAGAAGTACAAGTCAGGATAATGTACAGTGAGAAAAAGGGCATGATTTAGGTCGTACTCACAAACAGTTTATGGTATGATGAAGTGGAAAACCTGAATTAAAATCCATCGAAGCCAAAGAAGATACAAAAAAGAGAAAATTTTGTCTGTGCGCAGCATACATCCAAAAGTATTCAAAGAACAGGATTTTTAGCTCAGCGGGTGAGCGCAAGCTCGGCCTGACCGAGCGTGAAATGACGGCGATGATGTTGGCCAAGGGTGCCGATGTCAACACGCAGTCGAGCGATTGTTCGGTTGGCGGGCGTGCGCCACAGTTACCTGCGCACCCACCGACAATTAAAAGGCCTATTAAGGCCATTAAGTTACCAACTGTGCTTCATTTTTCACTGCCCATTCAACCTAACAGTTGACCTTTGCATTTTTTTGGAAACCTCATCCATGGGCAGGATGAGGTTTCCAAAATCAAATGGAAATGAAATAAAAACTTTAGTTTTTTATAAGCCTTTTGACAGTAGTAACATAGAAGCAGAACACTTAAATACAGAGATCAGAGAAGTATTTGCAAAGCAAAGCAGTTGCAATGGGATTTTCACACAAACTATGAAATGCAAATCAGCTCAAGTTGTAAAGGCAATAAATTACTAATGTATACAGGGCAATTTTCTGAAACAATGGGCAGAATAATCCATGGCTGCTGGCGTCGGGCGTGTTTGGTGTTGGTGGCATGAGCGGATAATATGGGGAGAAGGCTAAAAGACAGAGGCGGGGGGCAATGGGCTGCCCTACGGTCGAGGCTCATGTGACAGAATCAAATGAGGGGACATGTTTCATTAAATTTTTCTGCTGTTTAGTAATCTTTTCAATATATCCTTCATCTCCCAGCTCCGTGCCTCAGGGAGATTATTCAGTGCTCTCTCGCACGCTTGCGCGAAGTTCAGGCTCAGCCTGCTCGCCCTCCACCCCTGCCCACACAGGCAGTGCTCAGCGCTGCTGCTCGCGTTTCACAGTCTGCCAGCATGAAATCGCGGTGCACTGTCAATCGCAGGCGATGGTCAGCTTCCCGGCCAATCCTGAACGCCAAGGGCAAAATTCTGTCCATAGGATGTGCCAAAGGTGGTTTCTGCGCAAGATTTTACAAGTGAAGAACTAGCTATAAGTTTCTATAAGCCTTTTGACAGTAATAATATAGAAGCAGAACACTTAAATACAGAGATCAGAGAAGTATTTGCAAAGCAAAGCAGTTGCAATGGGATTTTCACACAAACTATGAAACGCAAATCAGCTCAAGTTGTAAAGGCAATAAATTACTAATGTATCCAGGGCAATTTTCTAAAACAATGGGCGGAATAATCCATGGCTGCTGGGGTCGGGCGTGTTTGGTGGCATGAGTGGATAATATGGGGAGAAGGCTAAAAGACAGAGTGGGGGGCAATGGGCTGCCCTGCGGTCGAGGCGCATTCAGGGGGAGGGGGTCTTTTTCAGGTTGGAAAGACGTAACTAGTGGTGTGCCACAAGGATCAGTCCTAGGGCCTCTATTATTTACTATCTATATTAATGACTTGGAGGAGGGGGCAGAGTGTAATGTATCCAAATTTCTGATGATACAAAAATAGGTGGGAGGGCGTGTTATGATGAGGACATGTTGTGATGAGGACATAAGGAATCTGCAAGGGGATATAGATAGGCTGAGTGAGTGGACAAAAACTTGGCAGATGGAGTTTAATGTAGGAAAGTGAGGTCATGCACTTTGGTAGGAAGAATCAAAAGGCAGACTATTATTTAAATGGAGAGAGACTCCAAAAAAGTGCAGCACAGAGGGATCTGGGTGTTCTTGTGCACGAAACACAAAAAGTTAGCATGTAGGTGCAGCAAGTAATTAAGAAGACAAACAAAATTTTGGCCTGTATGGCTAGGGGGTTGGTGATTAAAAATAGGGAAGTCTTGATACTACTGTACAGTGTTGGTGAGGCCGCACCTGGAGTACTGTGTACAGCTTTGGTTCCCGTATTTAAGAAAGGATTTACTGGCATTGGAGGCAGTTTAAAAGAGATTCACTAGGCTGATTCCTGGGATGAAGGGGTTGACTTATCAAGAACGGCTAAACAGGTTAGGCCTTTATTCATTAGAGATTAGAAGAATGAGGGGTGATCTTATTGAAACCTACAAGATTCTGAGCAGGCTTGACAGGGTAGATGTTGAGAAGATGCTTCCACTAGTGGGGGAATCTCAAACTAGGGGACATAGTTACAGAATAAGGGGACACTCATTTAAAACTGAGATGCGAAGGAATTTCTTCTCTCAGAGTGTAGTGAATGTCTGGAAATCTCTACCCCAGAGTTGCAGAAGTGAGATCACTGAAAGTATTTAAAGAGGAGGTAGATAGATTTTTGAAATATTGGGGAGTTGAGGGCTATGAGGAGCTGGCACAAAAGAGGAGTTGAGGGCATGAGGAGTTGAGATCAGCCATGATCTTATTGAATAGCAGGGCAGGCTTGAGGGGCCAAATGGCCTACTCCTATTTCTTACGTGCTCACCAGACTGTGATCCCAAGGCTACTGTAAACCTAGGTCCCACCAAGATGTATCTCTGCATTCGTAGAGGGTGTGGGTGAGCGCTGTGATGAGGCTCCAAGGAAGGTGCCTCCAGGTTCCTCTTCAGAGGCTTCTTCAGGGCTTGACTGGAGGCCCTGGGTCGTGGACTTCATCGGCTGTTTCCCAGATGTGCCTGCAGAAGCAAGGGGAGATAATTAGTGCATGGCAGTGGCCTGTGAAACAGGGCACATCAGTTAAAGCATGGTTGGCTAATGGATCTGCACTTGGTAGAGCAACAACGACCTCACCGTCAGCACAGGAACAGTCCAGATCCTCGTCAGCCAGCTGGATGGCTCTGTTTTTGAAGTCCGTGAGGACCTTGATTTCAGGCATTCCTCCTCTGTTCTGCAGCCTCTCCCTCTTGTTGTGTGCCAGCTTGTCCTGCATGAACAAGGATGGAGAGAGTGTAAGCAGTCAGATGATAAGTATGCCTGGCATGTGTGGGTGGTCAGTGGTCCCATGGATGGGGACAATGAAGGTGTATGTGAGAGAGAGAAAGGTGATCCCTCTTGAACCAGCAGTGAGTGAGGGCCCTGTGAATGTGTGATGGGTTTGTGAGTATGAGAGTTGAGAGTGATGAGAAGAGTGACTTACCCCTGGTAGAATGGAGGAGGTCATTCATCTGGGTGGCTGTCCTTTTTTGTAGGGCATTGGTGCTGACCACTGCCTCCCAAGCCAGAATAGTGAGGTTGCTGCTCATCCTGCGGCCTGAGCGGGAGTAGAGGACATCACGGCAAGCCATCACCGCGTTCTAAAGGCGCCTGAGGGATGCGTCATTGAATCTGGGGGCTGCAGTCTTTTTGCCTTTCAGGGCAACGTCTTCTTTGCAGCAGTCGTGGGCTGGAAGCACTGAGATGTGTGCACACAGCTGGGCTTTAAAAATGGTGCCTGGTGTGAAGCGGCGAGGTGATGGCACAGTGGACAAATGAGAGTCCACCCACTATGGAAGCGGCTTGTTTCCTGGGAATATACAATTAATGTGGCAGGTTTGGGACGCTACGGTGTGGAAAGTCGCCATTGCAGCCGGCGGGTGAAACATCGGCACTTAATGCAAATCTGGGACTATTCCACCCAATGGCTCTAATATTGATGGGGAGGCAAGGGACTTCTTTGTAATTATTGTCTTCCATTTCCTGGCGCTCAACCGATCAAATTGATACACTGGCCAGCTGGGAAAACCAGCGGCAAGTGGCCACCGCCCAGAAACCATGGGGACACTTACTGGCAATCTGGAGGGAAGTTACCAGAGATCAGGGCTTGGTTAAGTCTTACAGCCTTTGCTGTATCTTAATTCTTTGCTGTGTTTCCACAGGCTGCTCACCTTTTACTGATAGAAAAACTTCAATCGTATACAGCAAAGAGCAGATTGTAACAGGTTTGACTGTAACTATGACTATTGACTGTGCCAAGATCACAATGTACCCGGGTTAGTAGGTCTGGCAGGTAATGGAGCGACAGGATATTTTCAAGATCACAATGTACCATTCATGACTAATGATGAGCCAAAAGGGCCATGGGCAAAGACCAATGCTCCAGCTTTAAGTAGTGATGTGCCAAGAGGAGGGTACATAGCACATGAAGTGCCTGGTAGAACCACCACTTCAAAAACACAATAAATAACAAAAGGAAAAAATAAAGATTTTGCTCGTTGATTTCACCAATAGCTGGGACAACACACTCAGAGTCTCATTTTATGACCCACATCCAAGTGATATTCCCATGCTGAGAAAACAATCCCTCCTTGTAGTGCGTGTAGTCAAATCTAACCAAATCACACTTACAATCTTATTATCACTTATGATTTTATCATGGTAGCAAGGGTATTTGAATGACCCCCAGCGTGTGGCAGGCCCTGCCCTTTCGCGATGCCTAGGTCCAGCTGGTAGATCTGGAAGGGTCCCATGCTCAGGATTATGAGTGATGGCCAGTAGTGAGTTTGGTGGATCATACAGTGGCAAAGGTGGGGGGAACTAACACCTCGGAGGGCAATGGCTGGCTGGTGCCAGGTGGAGGATCTTGTGGGGGAAAGAGGGTTTGCATTCCCTTCACCGGCCAGGAAAGCAACTGGAAACCTTCCCCTTTCCCTCGTCAAATACAGTCAGTACTATTAATTCTTGGCAAGACAACATCATGAGCGGGGTTGGCGCCACTCATGTCAGCTAGACAACACTAGAGACTGGCTTAATCAGAAATCCAACAACGAGCTCATCCACTGTTGCTATTATCGGAAAGTTTGTAAGACTGTGGTCACCTAAGCCACTCGACATAACACTGAGATGATGTTAATCTTATTACACATAGAGGGCAGAGGAAATTTTTCCCTTCCTCCTGCATCCTAGAAGTTTGTGAACAGCACTATAGGAAGAAAAATTTATTTATTAACTTCCGACACATCTTCAAGGAGACCTCAAGGGTTTCAAGCAACTTAAGGTACCATGTAAAGAAGCTTTCATGCCATCAAATCCTTCCATGTTACCCCAAAAGGTATCTGTCACATCAGGCTATCTGCTGTGTGCTCATGTATCAAAGAAGTGACAACCACTATGGTTGCAGGGTACGACACATCATTCTGTGGAAACAACTGGCCAGGATGTACAGCTTTCACCAAATTGTAAGGTTCCTTCAAGTGCAAGGAACATCATGTGGAATCTGTCTCTATTTTAGGGCCCTTCACATTAGGTATGTGGCCTTGAGGGGAAAATGTTGTACTCAATTAATGCCCTGGTGATAACTGCCCACAGAACCATCATTATTCACCCAGTGTCTGTTATTCAGGAAGCAGCCATGGTATCTTCATTTTTTTTCTTTTATTTGTTGTTGGGATGTGGGTGTCACTGGCAAGGCCAGAATTTTATTGCCTGTCCTTAATTATCCTTGTGAAGCCAGTGGTGAGCCACCTCCCTGAACTGCTGCAGTCCATAAGGTGTCGGTACATCCACATTGCTGTTAGGGTGGGAAAACCAGTATGGCAATTCTGGGTACCCATATTATTTGAAGGAGGAGAAACATGGCTGAATGGTGCTTGGGAGAATAGGGATCTCCTCTAGATCATTGAGTCAAATAACCTCTAAAAACTTTGAGGATCATCTCATCCTGAGTATCTCAGCATTTGTTTGCTGTTCCTCAACCACCTCCGGCTTCAAGAAAAGTGTGCCATAAAACTTAGGCACAATGTAAAGGATGATGGTTGCGCATTCTAAAGATCTGATGGGCCTTCTTTGAAAAATGTGCAAAGTGAGGCACACTCTTGACTTTCATCTCCTTGTGATAGTAGTGTACTTCTTTATTTGCAGCCAGGTACAGTGAGCTGGGTGATGACACTGACTCCTGTCCAAGCAGCTGGAAACTGTGCTTTAACTGGAAGACGGTCTTTAGCCCCAAATAGAGATAACTTCCTTCACTAGGGTCTCTTCATTATACAGCATCAAAAGGAACAGTGTAGCCCATAGTGAACAATTTGTCCACATTTCTTTGACCACTACAATTTCTACTTTAAGAGCTGCTCCTGTGCAAGATTGTTATTTGATAGCAAAAACATGCTGAACGCCATAATCTCTAAGCACACATTCCCTTTGCCAAATGAAGTCAAATGAAGGAGTTTATATAGCAGAACTCGCAGCCTATGAAGAAGTGCAGGCCCACCTGCACCTTGAACTGACATGTCCCCCTTGTTGGTCAGATCACAAAATTGAAGCAACTTTCTTTTGGCTTGTATTCAAACCTAGGTTCCAGAAGCAAAAGACAGTGTTTCGATATGTTGGGATTTCATCCAATTATCTGTGTAATGATCTGCAAATTATCCTTTTAACAAGTTCCAAAAAGCAATAGTTAGCCACTTATTTAACAGATAATTCAGGCCAATCTCAAGAAACAAATAGCTTTCAAAAACAAGGATAGGATGCGTGGCTGTATAAAAACCGAGCTGTTCAACGCATGCAACAATCTGAGAATGGAAGCCAGCAGAGTGTTCCTTATCACTTTTGCTGCAGTTCTTGCTTTTATTGGTAAGCGATGTTCAGAAATTTACTGAACAATGGAGCTTGGGAAGGTGACTGTCATGCCTTATTAAGGCAATGTTGGAACTTTGTGGTAATAAATGGTTGTTTGTAGTTGAGATATTTTTAAATTACCTGAAGCCACTGATAGCTAATATTAAGGAAATGTGTTTTATTCAAAACCAGAGAGAAATCTTCTTTTCGTTAATACTGAAGGAACCAAGCTCATCCCAAAAGTGAACTGTTTTTCAGGATTTTAACAAAAAAGATGGGATTGAGGAATTTTAAAGGAAACTTTGGCTAACGATCAATTTTCTAAAAGATAGCTATTTGAGACAGACTGAATGTTAACAATGATCCCATTTTAAATAATATGATTTATTAAAATGTTTTATAATGTAATTAGCAGTAGCCAGCTTACGCTTACACCTCTGATAACAAACTGTATTTTTCTGTTTCAGGCATTGCAGGGGCTTTCGACAATGATGTTAGTAGCTGGATTTAAATTAATTTTACTTACTGAACATTTCTATAATTTTTAATATTAATGTTAATATTCATTTGTTAATCTATTCACTTGAAGCCTCATTGTGAAAAGTTCCCTCGTCTCCCAAGCTGTCCGAAGCCATATTTCTTTGTCTGTGGCACAAATGACATCACCTACTCACATCCTTGTGTACTCTGTCTTGAAGCCATGTAAGTGTTGCAACAATTCCTACCCTCATCCGATAGTGAAACACCTCAGTAAAGATCCATATTATGAATTAAAAAGAAATTTATAAGTAAGAATGCTGGCATTAGAGTTGTAGAATCCCTCTTCATTTTTTATCTGTTTAAGTCAACTAACAAACCCAGTTGCAACATTACAAATGGTAGAGTCTTGTTTCCTGTTGATTTAGACCATAAGACCATAGGACATAGGAGCAGAAATTAGGCCATTCGGCCCATCGAGTCTGCTCCGCCATTCAATCATGGCTGATAAGTTTCTCAACCCTATTCTCCCGCCTTCTCCCTGTAACCTTTGATCCCCTTACCAATCAAGAACCTATCTATCTTGGTCTTAAATACACTCAATGACCTGGCCTCCACAGCCTTCTGTGGCAATGAATTCCATAGATTCACCACTCTCTGGCTAAAGAAGTTTCTCCTCATCTCTGTTCTAAAAGGTCTTCCCTTTACTCTGAGGCTGTGCCCTCGGGTCCTAGTCTCTCCTATTAATGGAAATATCTTCCCCATGTCCACTCTATCCAGGCCTTTCAGTATTCTGTAAGTTTCAATCAGATCCCCCCTCATCCTTCTAAACTCCGTCGAGTATAGACCCAGAGTCCTCAAATGTTTTATCATTAGGTAAATGCATCCATTGGTATGATCAGGTTTGTGAGCTCCTCCAGCCCACTCTAGGTTTTGAACAGATAACTTAGGGCCTTACAAGACTGCTGCATTGTCAAGCTGTTGGATGAAATGTTAAACTGAGCTACAAGAAAAATGACACCACTGATTACTGAGTTCATTTTCAGGCCCCTAAAGCAAAAGCTTCAATTTCCTTCATAGGTCTTCGGTCTTCCTTTGGGAGAAACAACATGAAGAGACAGTGTAATCTAAATGGTACTCTTCTGAAGGGATGCACAGGAAACGGAGGAAGACATTTAACCCCTTCAGCCTGTTCTGCCATTCAATGGGTCATAGCTGCTCTGTGCCTGTACACAAAATTATGACAGGTTTAGTTAAGATAGACAAAGACAAGCTGTTCCCATTAGCTGATGGCACAAAGACTAAGGGACACAGAGTTAAGGTTTTGGGCAAGAGATGCAGGGGGATGTGAGGAAGAACTTATTTACACAGTGAGTGGTAATGAACAGGAACCTGATGTCTACAGGGTTGATGGAAGTGGAGATGATGAATTATTGCAAAAATTGGATGGATATTTGAGCGAATTAAATCTACAGGGCTAGAGGGATAGAATGGGGGAATGGGACTGATTGGATTGCTCTAGAGACAGCCAACATAGACAAAATGGGCTGAATGGCCTCCTTCTCCACCGTAACAACTCTATAATTAACTCAATATACCCTTCAGTCGCTGTTGAAGGGTCATGCGGACTCGAAACGTCAACTCTTTTCTTCTCCGCCGATGCTGCCAGACCTGCTGAGTTTTTCCAGGTAATTCTGTTTTTGTTTTGGATTTCCAGCATCCGCAGTTTTTTGTTTTTATCAATATACCCTACTTTGCTCCATATTCCTTAATATCATTGGATAAGTAAAACCTTTTAATTTCAGTTTTAAAATTAACAATTGATCCAATGTCAATTGTTGTTTGTGGAAGAAAGGTCCAAATTTTTACACACATTGCACAGCTGGACTGCAGAGATCCATACCTCTGTCCTGATCAGCAGAGTTAGATGACGACAGGCTTTCCCAACAGGTTACCACCTAGGCTGTCCTTGCAAACAGTGCCTGTTCTACACCATATACGTTGTGTGTCTCACCAGGTGCAGGCCCCTCCAACTTGCTACCTATTCCACCTGAGCTGTAAATCTGTATTAGCACTTGGAAGAAATGGAGAAGATGATGGTGCTTCCTAAGGAGGAAGCTCCTCCAACGTGTACTCTTCAGGAGCTTGTTAATGCTGAGAAGATCCCAGAGGAAAGAGACAAGATGGAAAAGTGAGGCTGAACAATCATAAAAATAGGCTTAAACATACAAAATATGATTTAGGTTCTTAATTTGCCTTAAGGTGCAATCAATTGTGGTACATGGAGGGGTATGAGTAATAGGCAGTCACTCTGCTCAGCCTGCAGTCAGGAGTTAGGAGGACCAATTATACATAGGCAAATGCAGTGTGCATTTCACAGAATTACAGTGCAGAAGAGGCCCTTCGGCTCATCGAGTCTGCACTGACACATGCGAAAAACCTGACCTACCTATCTAATCCCATTTACCAGCACTTGGCCCATAGTCTTGAATGTTATGATGTGCCAAGTGCTCATCCAGGTACTTTTTAAAGGATGTGAGGCATTGCATTCACCACCCTCTGGGTAAAAAAGTTTTTTCTCACATCCCCCCTAAACCTCCTGCCCCTCACCTTGAAATTATGCCCCCTTGTGACTGACCCTTCAACTAAGGGGAACAGCTGCTCCCTATCCACCCTGTCCATGCCCCTCATAATCTTGTACACCTCGATCAGGTCACTCCTCAGTCTTCTCTGCTCCAACAAAAACAACCCAAGTCTATCCAACCTCTCTTCATAACTTAAATGTTTCATCCCAGGCAACATCCTGGTGAATCTCCTCTGCACTCCTTCCAGTGCAAGGATTCCCAAGGATTCCACTCCAATTTGGATGGCATCCAATTCTAGGCACCACCCTAATTCCACAGGTTGGAGGGTGCTCATTGTCTTAATTTGAAGACTAAGTGCTTACATTTTTTATTCTCTTTCAGGGCAAGAGGCATAGAAATCAAAATCAAATATCCAGGAAAATGCAAAAAAGGCAAAAAGGGAATCAAATTTGTTTAAGCACTCTTTAATCATTTAGCTAACAAAATAAATAAAAGTTGAATTATCACGTGTGATGATGTTTTCTTCACAAGCAAGTGCAAGAAAGTGCAGAAAACGGGCCAAAGGGACTTCAGACAAAAATTGCCATATATTTGACATTCACTGTTTGAAAATAAGCCATTCGAGCCATCAATTTGTTCCTTTCATAGACTGCGAAGAGCAAAGGACTCTACTCCAGGTATTTAATCTCCTAAAAGCCCTGCAGAATTGTCCACTGATACTCATACGTAATAAAGTAAACTCCTGAATATTTAACCATTCCCATATTTTCACCAGTTGGAACCAGATGAGATGCACCGGAACCAGATAAGATGCATCCAAGGATATTGAAGGAAGTAAGAATACAAATTGCAGGGACACTGGCCATAATCTTTCAGTCTTCCCTAGAATCAGGGGAGCTGCCAGAGGACTGGAGAATTGCAAACATTACGCCCTTGTTCAAAAAAGGTTGTAAGGATAAGCCCTGCAATTGCAGGCCAGTCAGTTTAACTTCAGTGGCGGGCAAGATTCAAGAAACAATTATTTTGGGATAAAATTAGTAGTCACATGAAAAAATATAGGTTGATAAGGAAGAGCCAGCATGGATTTCTGAAGGGGAAATCGTGTTTAACTAACTAACCTGCTGGAGTTTTTTGAAGAGGTAACAGAAAATGTCGATGAGGGTAATGCTGTCAATGTGCACATGGACTTCCAAAAGGCATTTGATACAGTGCCACACAACAGACTTATGAGAAAAGTTATTGCTCATGGAATAAAACGGACAGTAGCAACTGGATACAAAATTGGCTGAAAAATAGGAAGCAAAGAGTAATGGTCAATGAATATTGTTCAGGCTGGAGGGAGGTTTGTAGTGGAGTTCCCCAGGGGTCGGTACTGGGGCCTTGCTTTTCCTGATATATATTAATGATCTAGATCTTGGTGTGCAGGGGACAATTTCAAAGTTTTCAGATGATACGAAGCTTGGGAGTGTTGTAAACTGCGAGAAGCTTCAAAAGGACATAGACAAGTTAGTGGAATGGGCAGATAGGTGGCAGATTGAAGTTCAATGTGGAGAAGTGTGAGGTGATGCATTTTGGTAGGAAGAACATGGACAGAATATAAAATAAGGGGTGAAATTTTGAAGGGGGTGCAGGAGCAGTAAGACCTGGGTGTATATGTACAAAGATCATTGAAGGTGGCAGGACAGGTGGAGAGAGCAGTTAATAAAATATATAGTATCCTGAGCTTTATTAATAGAGGCATGGAGTACAAGAGCAAGGAGGTTATGCTGAATTTATATAAGACACTTGATAGATCTCAGCTGCAGTATTGTGTACAGTTCTGGGCGCCACATTATTGTAAGGATGTGAACACATTGGAGAAAGTGCAGAAGAGGTATTCAAGAATGGTTCCAGGGATGAGAAACTTCAGTTAGAACGATGGATTGGAGAGACAAAAACAGAATTACCTGGAAAAACTCAGCAGGTCTCGCAGCATCGGCGGAGAAGAAAAGAGTTGATGTTTCGAGTCCTCATGACCCTTCAACAGAACTTGAGTTCGAATCCAAGAAAGAGTTGAAATATAAGCTGGTTTAAGGTGTGTGTGTGGGGGGCGGAGAGAGAGAGAGAGAGAGAGGTGGGGGGGTGTGGTTGTAGGGACAAACAAGCAGTGATAGAAGCAGATCATCAAAAGATGTCAACAACAATAGTACAATAGAACACATAGGTGTTAAAGTTAAAGTTGGTGATATTATCTAAACGAATGTGCCAATTAAGAATGGATGGTAGGGCACTCAAGGTATAGCTCTAGTGGGGGTGTTTTTTTTTAAATAATGGAAATAGGTGGGAAAAGGAAAATCTTTATAATTTATTGGAAAAAAAAGGAAGGCTGGTGGGGTGATAAGTGAGGACAAGGGGGACCCTATCATGTTTCCGGGAGGGAGGAGAAGGCGTGAGGGCGGATGCGCGGGAGATGGGCCGGACACGGTTGAGGGCCCTGTCAACGACCGTGGGTGGAAAACCTCGGTTAAGGAAGAAGGAGGACGTGTCAGAGGAACTGTTTTTGAAGGTAGCGTCATCGGAACAGATGCGACAGAGGTGAAGGAACTGAGAGAATGGGATGGAGTCCTTACAGGAAGCGGCATGTGAGGAGCTGTAGTCGAGGTAGCTGTGGGAGTCGGTGGGTTTGTAATGGATATTGGTGGACAGTCTATCACCAGAGATTGAGACAGAGAGCTCAAGGAAGGAAAGGGAAGTGTCAGAGACGGACCACGTGAAAATGATGGAGGGGTGGAGATTGGAAGCAAAATTAATAAATTTTTCCAAGTCCCGACGAGAGCATGAAGCAGCACCGAAGTAATCATCGATGTACCGGAGAAAGAGTTGTGGAAGGGGGCCGGAGTAGGACTGCAACAAGGAATGTTCCACATACCCCATAAAGAGACAGGCATAGCTGGGGCCCATGCGGGTACCCATAGCCACACCTTTTATTTGGAGGAAGTGAGAGGAGTTGAAGGAGAAATTGTTCAGTGTGAGAACAAGTTCAGCCAGATGGAGGAGAGTAGTGGTGGATGGGGATTGTTCGGGCCTCTGTTCGAGGAAGAAGCGGTGCTGCTTCATGCTCTCGTTGGGACTTGGAAAAATTTATTAATTTTGCTTCCAATCTCCACCCCTCCATCTTTTTCACGTGGTCCATCTCTGACACTTCCCTTCCCTTCCTTGAGCTCTCTGTCTCAATCTCTGGTGATAGACTGTCCACCAATATCCATTACAAACCTACCGATTCCCACAGCTACCTCGACTACAGCTCCTCACACGCCGCTTCCTGTAAGGACTCCATCCTATTCTCTCAGTTCCTTCGCCTCCGTCACATCTGTTCTGATGATGCTACCTTCAAAAACAGTTCCTCTGACATGTCTTCCTTCTTCCTTAACCGAGGTTTTCCACCCATGGTCGTTGACAGGGCCCTCAACCGTGTCCGGCCCATCTCCCGCGCATCCGCCCTCATGCCTTCTCCCCCCTTCCAGAAACATGATAGGGTCTCCCTTGTCCTCACTTATCACCCCACCAGCCTCCACATTCAAAGGATCATCCTCCGCCATTTCCGCCAACTCCAGCATGATGCCACCACCAAACACATCTTCGCTTTACCCCCCCCCTATCGGCATTCCGTAGCGATCGTTCCCTCCAGGATACCCTGGTCCACTCCTCCATCACCCCCTACTCCTCAACTCCCTCCTATGGCACCACCCCATGCCCACACAAAAGATGTAACACCTGCCCCTTCACTTCCTCTCTCCTCACCGTCCAAGGGCCCAAACACTCCTTTCAAGTGAAGCAGCATTTCACTTGCATTTCCCCCAACTTAGTCTACTGCATTCATTGCTCCCAATGTGGTCTCCTCTACATTGGAGAGACCAAACGTAAACTGGGGACCGCTTTGCAGAACACCTGCGGTCTGTCCGCAAGAATGATCCAAACCTCCCTGTCGCTTGCCATTTTAACACTCCACCCTGCTCTCTTGCCCACATGTCTGTCCTTGGCTTGCTGCATTGTTCCAGTGAAGCCCAACGCAAACTGGAGGAACAACACCTCATCTTCCGACTAAGCACTTTACAGCCTTCCGGACTGAATATTGAATTCAACAACTTTAGGTCTTGAGCTCCCTCCTCTATCCCCACCCCTTTCTGTTTCTTCCCCCTTCCTTTTGTTTTTTCCAATAAATTATATAGATTTTTCTTTTCCCACCTATTTCCATTATTTAAAAATATTTTTAAATCTTTTATGCTCCCCCCAACCCCCACTAGAGCTATACCCTGAGTGCCCTACCATCCATTCTTAGTAGCACATTCGTTTAGATATCACCAACTTTAACACCTATGTGTTCTTTTGTTCTGTTGTCTGTGACATCTTTTGATGATCTGCTTCTATCACTGCTTGTTTGTCCCTACAACCACACCAACCTCCTCCACTTCTCTCCCCCCACCCAAACCGCGCCCCCCACTCCCCCCCCACACACCTTAAACCAGCTTATATTTCACCCCTTTCTTGGATTCACTCAAGTTCTGTCAAAGGGTCATGAGGACTCGAAACGTCAACTCTTTTCTTCTCTGCCGATGCTGCCAGACCTGCTGAGTTTTTCCAGGTAATTCTGTTTTTGTTTTGGATTTCCAGCATCCGCAGTTTTTTTATTTTTTTCTCGATGGATTGGAGAGGTTGGGACTGTTCTCCTTGGAGAGAAGGTGGCTAAGAGGAGATTTGATAGAGATGTTCAAAACCACGAGGGGGCTGGACAGAGCAGATCGGGAGAAGCTGTTTCCTCTCATAAAAGGATCAGGAATGAGAGGGATCAGGTTTAAAGTATTTGCGAAAGAAGCAAATGTGAGGTGAGAAAAAAACTTTTTCACATGAATGATTTGGGTCTGGAATGCACTGCCTGGAAGTGTGGTGGAGGCTGGTTCAATCGAGGCATTCAAGAGGGCAATAGATGATTATTTGAATAGAGACAATGCGCAGGGGTATGGGGAAAAGGCAGGGCAATGGCACTAGGTCATAATGCTCATTTGGAGAGCCGGTGCAGACATGATGGGCCGAATTACCACCTCCTGTGCCGTTAAAATTCTGCAATTCAACTATCGACCATTCCACTAGTATAGGAACTATTATATCTCACAAAGCATTTGTTTAACTTGGTCTGAACATATTCCTATAGCAATATTTTCTACCATATTCTTACCTAGATTGTTTTAGAAGCAGTGAAGTTTTGCACTGAAGTAATGAGCCTCTGCTCCACACAACCACTGTGAAAAATAAAAACTTATTCCGATTCTTAAGGCTTTATTAGAGGTGTTCATTTTAAAAATTGCATCCCCTAATCCACTGTATAAACCTATTGGCTGCTTTCTTTTCCGACACATATTATTGTTATTTAACTCGATTAAAATTTACCCAGATTCTCCACTGCCTAAATTGTCAGACTGCTTGTCCCACAGCCGGTACTAGATGAGCAGAAATTTCTTCCAACTAAATATTAGGAAGATCAAAGTCATTATCTTCAGTCTCTGCCACAATCTCCGTTCCCTCTCCATACTTTTGTTTCTTCTAGATATGTCTATTCCAGCATGCCCCAGGCATCAACAAAAACTCTGCGGTCCATGCCTAACTTGCACAAAGTCCTATTCACCCATTACCCCTGTGCTCGCTGACCTACATTGGATTCTGGTTAAGCAACAACTCGATTTTAAAATTCTCATCCTGTTTTCAAATCCTCCATGACCTTGCCCCTCCCTATTACTGTCACCTCCTCCAGCCCTACAACCCTCTGAGATCTCTGTGCCCCTCTACCTCTGGTCTCTTGAGCACCCTCAATTTTAATTTTTCCACCATTGGTGGCTCTGCCTTCAACTGCCAAGGTCCTAAGCTCTGGAATTACCTCCCTGATCCGCTATGCCTCTCAATCTCTCTTTTCTCCTTTGTGATGCTCATTAAAACCTTCCTCTTTGACCAAACTTTGACCATCTGCCCTATATGTGAGCAAAGTGTCAAATTTGTTTTATAATGTCCCTGTGAAGCTGCTTGGGACATTCTACTACCTTAAAAGTGCTGTATAAATTTAAGTTGCTAATATAAGAAGGGTTAGCAATTTCTAATAAGGAATTATATTGGATTGTGAAATAATAACTTCAAGTCTGCACTAGATATTATGTCCTTGCATGTGTTTCATCATCAATATAAACAGTTCCAGAGAGTGTGCTGCCGAGATAAGTAAACTTATCCACTGCTGACAGGTTCTGGTCACCGACAGAAACCTTTCCTGGAGCAGGCTGGTACATTCAGTTTTCTTTCAGACACTGAGGTACTCACCCGAGCCACCATGCCAAGCATACACACCATTTAGAGACAGTCACAACTGAGTTGAGCTGGGCATGTAGCCAGAACACCTGACCCTTGCTTACCAAAGGGAATTTTCTACGGAGAGCTTGAATATGGGACGGACTCTTATGGCGGTCAAAGGAAGTGCTACAAGGACACACTGAACACTTTCCTTAGGAGTTTTGTTATCAACTTCCAAGTCCCGGGAGAAGCTTGTCCAGGGATCACTGCACCTGGCACAAATAAATAACAAACAGCCTCCTTTGAAAACAAATGCATATCAGAGGCAGAGAGAAAATGCAAAAAGGAAATCTCAAGGTGGCAACTCATCCAAAACTCAATCCTCTCGGTGCCCTGTCCTATATGCAGAACCATCTGGGTGAGAATTGGCCTTATCAGTCACCTATGTACCCACTGAAACACCACCAGACTCCCCAAATGATGAATATAGTCATTTTCGCCTCTAAGGATGAACAAGAACAATAGTATATTACGTTAGGTTCAGCTGCAAGCAGATCCACATCCCTCACAGTCAGAAGTTTGTCTTGCTGCCAAATTTCTAGTTCCACAATAGCGTAACAATGAAAACCCCTTATTATCTAAGCTCAACATTATAATCTTGCACACCATATCATGCACACTATGCCAATCTGTCAATGCATAGGTTCAAGGAGAAATCAAAGGTGGATTTATTTTATGAAACGGTAAGTGAAAGAACAGTGTAATCATTTACATGTCCTTAAGGAAAGCACTCATACGCCCCATATCTGTGTCGATTACCAAGTCTCAGGCCTTCAATATTCATCTAAATGCTATGCCTTTTATTTAGCTAGATAGGGATCCAAGGAATGGACACCTGAGCCTTCTATAATAAGCACAGGACTTGTGATTCCTGGATATCCTTTTGGTGGTTAATATTGGATGAGATTCGTTCTCCTTAAATGCAGCCTCATTTGCCGTTCCTCCAACATTTCCTGTTCCTGTTCATCTTCCATGATAATGGCTCGCAAAGTCAGACTGATAGGAAATGCCATTCCTGCTTTTGAGAAGTTCTCACTCAAAGCACAAAGAAAAGTACAGCACAGGAACAGGCCCTTCGGCCCTCCAAGCCTGCGCCGATCATTTTGCCCGTCAACTAAAACATTTTGCACTTCCGAGGTCCATATCCCTCTATTCCCATCCTATTCATGTATTTGTCAAGCTGCCTCTTAAACATCACTTCACCACCAATCAAGCTTTCACTAATCTTCTAGCTAAAAAAAATTATACACTTCCACAAATTTCAGCCAATCCTGGTAAGGGCCATGGAATACATTTCACATGCCAACGTGTTGCCAGTGCATTGAGGCTCTAAAAGTAGGAAATACAGGGATGTGCTGTAACTGGCACTTATTATGATATCGGCCATTTAGGTGGTTGGGGGCTCAGCAGATGGTGGAAAGCACAAAAATGTATGTGAAAAAGCAATTTTAGGGTGGAAAACTTATGGAAACAGCTTCTGTCCCAATTTTCCTGCCTGATAGTATTTGCCCTGATTCTGAAATAAAGGCAGTGGTACAGAAATTCAGAAAGATTGTTTCTTTTTGCTGATAAAGTGTTACCGACACTGCATGAAGACCGGATGTATGGCTTGATGAGGCAATGGGCCATGAAGACTGAATTAAGAGAATGATGCACCAGTTCAATTTTATGATGGAACATGGTGTACCTGTTCAGACTGTTGATGATTGTGCCAGTAGCACAATGTGCTAGTTTGGGCAGATCAACCTACGCATGGCCTAATATAGAGCATGGCTTGCAAGCTTTGGCTAATGGTCAACAGAATACTGCTTGAAAAACAGCAAATGCAGGAAAATGAGAAATGGCACACGGACATTAACGCAGGCAACTGTGAAATACTGGAGATAGAAAGGAAAAATAGGCAACATGCATACTTCATGAATGCTAAAATAGTTAAGGATGAACTTAATGGAGATCGTGAGGTGAAAGCTGAACCAATGCTCAAGTGCCTTACCCATACATATCAGGAATCAGTAGAATGCTGAACTTACAGCCAAACAGCAGGATACATGATCAAATTGTGCAGTCCTTAGGTCAGACTAAACCTGAACTCTGCGACCAAATCTAGTGTCCTAGAAACAAGAGGAATGTAATTGCTGATGGCGATGCTCAGAAGAGCCAAGAGACTGACTTCACGTGTTATAAGAACAAAGAAAAGTACAGCACAGGAACAGGCCCTTCGGCCCTCCAAGCCTGCGCCGATCATTTTGCCTGTCAACTAAAACATTTTGCATTTCCGGGGTCTGTATCCCTTTATTCCCAACCTATTCATGTATTTGTCAAGCTGCCTCTTAAACACCACTATCATACCTGCTTCCAGCACCTCCTCTGGCAGCGAATTCCAGACACTCACTACCCTCTGAGTAAAAAACTTGCCTCGCACATCTCCTCTATAGTTTTCTCCTCTCACCTTAAATCTACGTCCCCTAGTAATTGACTCTTCCACCCTGGGAAAAAGCTTCTGACTATCTACTCTGTCCATGCCACTCATCATTTTGTAAACTTCTATCAAGTCGCCCCTCAATCTCCGTCGCTCTAGTGAGAACAATCAGTTTCTCCAACCTCTCCTCATAACTAATAACCTCCAGACCAGGCAGCATCCTGGTAAACCTCCTCTGCACCCACTCCAGCGCCTCCACGTCCTTCTGGTAATGTGGCGACCAGAATTGCACGCAATATGGGAATTATGACTCAGACAGACTGGTGAAATGGGCAGACACCAGGCAGGTGAAATTTAATGCAGAGAGGTGTGAAGTGAAATGAGGAAAGCCAACTTGAACTAAATGGCAAAATGTTAAAGGGGTTGCAGGAACAGAAAAGCCTAGGAAATCACATAAGTCATACCTTTGAAGGTGGCAGCATAAGTCAATAAGGCTGATTTAGAAAGCAAAATATTCTGGTGTTTTTCGAGGCAGAGAGGACAAAGCAAGAAGTTATGTGAAACCAGGCTTGTCCAACCTTTCACACGGGGTGGGGGGCCACATTTCAATTTTTCTTACACTCGAGGGGGGGGAGCTGATGAGCAAGGTAAGGTTTAGCACAACAGTAAACATGAATTTCAAAAAAGTATGAAATGATGTATGAAAACAAACAACTTGCTAAGCAAAAAAAACACACAATAAATTGAAAAAATGACGGTGTCCATTCGAGTATGAAATGCTAAGTGTGTCCAGCTCACTCCCAGTCTCAGGATGCTCACTCGCTCACCCTTACCCCTGTGAGAATGCCTGTTGATGTGTGGGGGTGAGGATGAATGAGAACCCTGAGACTGGGAGCAAGCCAGGCACACTCTCCCTTCCCTCTTACCACCAGCCCCCTCTTCTCCCTGTCAGACACACACTCACCATTTCTCTCCCAGATACACACATGCTCACCGCCTCTCTCTCTATATCTCTCTGACACACACACTCATTGTCTTTCTCTTCTCTCTCAGACAAGCACATGCTCACCATCCTTCTCTCAGTCACACATGCTCACAGTATCTCTCTCTCCCAGACACACACATGCTCACCGCCTCTCTCTCTATATCTCTCTGACACACACTCATTGTCTTTCTCTTCTCTCTCAGACAAGCACATGCTCACCATCCTTCTCTCAGACACACATGCTCACAGTATCTCTCTCTCGCTCTCCCAGACACACACATGCTCACTGTCTCTCTCTATATATCTCAGACACACACGCTCAATGTCTCTCTCTCTCTGACACACACACCCTCTCAGAACACACATACACACTCACCATCTCTCTCTCTCTGACACACACTCTCACCATCTCTCTCAAGACACACACACACACACACACACTCACCCCCTTCCCCCCACCTGACACACACACACTCATCTTCGCTTTCTCTCTCAGATACACACATTCACCCCGTCTCTCTCAGACACACAGCCACACACTAACCCTCTCTCTCAGACACAAACACGGTCACTCGCCCACCCCTCGATCCACCCACCCTCACTTACTCTCACCCACCCTCATTTACTTACCCCCACTCGGAGGAGTTGGGGGAATGCGGGGAGGAACCGGGGGAGCTCGGTTCTCATGGAAGGTAACAGGGGAATGTGGTCAGAATTAGGGGAACGCTTGCAGAAACCAGGGGAACGCCGGGAAGAACCAGGAGAACGCAGACAGAGCCAGGCCAAAGCTCAAAGCCAAGGGGGAAAGTGTGGTGAGCGGAGGTCCCGCTCAGTGTTCACTGTTCCTCCAATCACAGCCTGGTTCTCTTCCATGTTCGCTGCTGATAGCCTCACTATTGAACTGCAGGAGAAAACAGGTTGTGATTGGAGGAGCAGCCCCTGTAGAAATCTTCAAACTCACTGTCCTGTCCTACTGGCATTTTCGACAATCGCTCCAGGGGCCACATGGAGCGGCTTCACAGGTGGCTTGTGTGTTGGGCACGTCCTTTATAAAACACCGGTCAGGCCTCAATTGAAGTAGTGTGTCCAAATCCGGGAGAATGTTAGGCATTAGAGAGGGTGCAGAGATTTACTAGAAGAACAGGATTAAGGACTTCAGTTCTCAAGAGATACTAGAAAAACTAGCATTGTTCTCCCAAGAAGTTAGGGGGAAATTTTAAGAGATGTCCAAAATTATAAAGGATAGTTAGCAAAAAACCATTTCCATTGGAAGGAAGATCAATAGCCAGAGGCCCGATTTAATATAATTTGCAAAAGAATTGGGGGGGGGGGGGGGGGTGCCGGGGAATGAAAATTTTTATTAAATGAAGCGAGTTGTTGTGACTGGACCAGTCCAGTTATTCCCAGCTGGCTGATTGGTTCAGTTATCCCGAACCACCTGCCGGGGTCGAGTTCTGGTCATAAACCAGCTGATCGCCGCCATGTTGTGGTATCGACTGGTCACTTTGACCCCTCCCCCGGACTTTGTCACAAGAATCCAGAAATTGTTAGTCGACTTCTACTGGGACAGAAGATTGCACTGGGTCACTGCCGAGGTTCTGAGTCTCCCGCTTAGGGAGGGTGGTCAGGCGCTAGTGTGCCTACGCACACAGGTGGCGACTTTCCGCCTTCAGACCCTGCAGCGATACCTCTACGTCGAGCCTCCTCCTAGATGGTGTGCCCTGACGACGTATTTCTTCCATCAGGTGCACGGCCTGAATTATGACGTGCAGCTCCTGCTTATAGAACAGCTGGGCCTCGGTGGCTCCTTGCAGGCGTTGCCCGTCTTTTATCAGGACCTGATCAAAGTCTGGAACGTGGTTGCCTCGCGACGCAGCTCTCCCCCGTCAGGAGTAGCGGCTATCGTCAGAGAGCCGCTGCTCAGGAGTCCGCCCCTCCGTCCTTTTCAGTGGTTGGCGGAGAGGAGGGCTGTGGCCGCAGGGGTGACCAGGATCGGGGACGTGCTGGGAGGCGGAGGACGTGCTGGGAGGCTGGATGCTCCCGCAGGAGTTGGCGCAACGCGCGTCTGTGGGCGTCCAAGTCGCAGCCGATGCCATCCAAGACCTGAGAACGGTCGTGCTCGGACCTGATGTTATTTTGGGTCTTGAGGTGGCCCAGGTGTGCGGTGGTCTTCCGTCTGAACGTTCCCCTGTTTGGACAGAATTCCACATTGGCCCCCAAGCCCCGAACCCTCCCTCGGGTGCTGGTGCCCCGCAATATGAGCCGCCTCGGGAACATGCCCTCTGTGCCTTTTGGCGCGGCAAAGAGGAGCTTTTTGTACGGACTGCTGCTGCACACCTTCCATTTTCTCGCCCTTGTACGCCGCCCGGACCCGCCCTGGTGTGCCTTGTTGCCGTCCGGCGGCGGAGGCCCCCGATGGGAGGCCCTCTACGGAGGTGTCCTCCCCCTTTCTATCGGGGACCTGGGTTGGAGGGTGTTGCATGCAGCAGTCCCTTATAATCGTAGGATGCATAGGTTCACGGACTCCCAGGACACATGCCCTTTTTGCGGTCTTGTGGAGTCCGTGGACCATGCTTATATAGGTTGTTGTAGGCTGCACTCCCTTTTTAGTTATCTGAAAAACCTATTATTGATGTGTTGTTTGCACTTCAGCCCCACGCTCCTGATCTATGGGCATCCGGTGCGGAAGGGGGTCGGGAAGGAGGAGGACCTCCTCGTGAACCTGCTCCTGGGCCTGGCCAAGTTGGCCGTTAACAGGTCCAGGCAGCGGGCGATTGACGGGGGAGTCCCGCCCGATTGTTTGTCCCTCTTCTGCGGCTACGTTCGCGGCTGGATGTCCCTGGAGAGGGAGCACGCGGTGTCTGCTGGCACACTTGAGGCCTTCCGTGCCCGGTGGGCACGGCGGGGACTGGTGTGTTTTATTGACCCCTTTAATCACATTTTGGTTTAAAGTTTGTAAATTTCCTTTAAACTTTGTTCTTGGTTTCACAGCTGACCTGAATTAGGGGCTGTGCCTGATTTATCCCAATTTTGTTAATTTAGTTTAATTGTTTTGACTCTATAAGAGTTACCCCGAACCACCTGATTGGTCCAGTTATCCTACGCTGTCTGATTGGTTGTTATGCCATTAGTCTAACACCTTCCACACAGTCTGTTTGGTCTAGTTATCCTGTGCTGCTTGATTTGTCCAGCTCCTCCTACACTACCTCATTGATCCTGTGGTCCCAAAGAAAAGTTACAGCACAGGCCATTTGGCCCATCTTGTCCATGCCAGCCCGAGGACATCCAGGTGCCCTTTCTAATCCCACCTTCCTGCACTCAGCCCATAGCCCTGTAGCTTACAGCACTTTAGGTGCAGATCTAGGTACTTTTGCAAATTGCCTAATTGTTCCAGCCCCTCACATGCAGCCTTATTGGTTCAGCTCCTCTTCCACGAATGCCATTCTGCCCTTTCTGATTATCTGGTTTGGCTCCTCCACTGAATTTGTGCAATCAGACTGCTTGACCAGGCGCTGGACAAACCATCATTTCCCTAAGCTAAACACTGATTTCTAGAGGCCGAGACAGGTGACAGGCAAAATATCTGGCACATGCGATAGCATGGTGGTTGTATCGCTGGACTAGTAATCCAGAGCTTTGGGAGCATCATCTCGAGACATGAGTTCAAATCCCACTGCGGCAGCTGCAGGGAATTTAAATTCAATTAATTGAATAAAATCTGCAATTTAAAAAGCTATAATCAATAATGGAAACTGTGAAACTACCTCCTGTCATAAAAACCCATCTGGTTCACTAATGTCTTTTTGGTTAAGGAAAACTGCCAACCTTACCCAGTGTGGCCTACAAGTGACTCCAGACCCACAGCAATGTGCTTGACTGTTAACCGTTCTCTGAAATGACTAAGCATGACACTCAGCCGTACTTAAAAAGGTGGCTCACCACCTTCTCAAGGGGTATTAGGCAAGGGCAATAAATGCTGACCTTACCAGCGACATCCACATCCAGCGAGTGAATTATTTTTTAAAAAAGTAGCGGCAGTACTTTGGGGTGTGAATTCCAGCCACATGTAGCTCAGTGCCTGCCGATCTCAACAGAGTGTGAGAATATTGGTGAGTTGAGGGAATCTTAAGTCTCTTTCTAAAAATCTAATATTGTATAGTTTTAACATTTAACTGTAAGTGCTGTTAAATTCCAAGTCTCATCCAAGGACCTAAACAGGGAGATAGAAGCTATCCATTGGCAGCAGCTAAAATAATTAATTAAGGAAACTAGCTCAAACTGGTTTGTTCTGCTGAAGGGTCATGAGGACTCGAAACATCAACTCTTTTCTTCTCCGCCGATGCCGCCAGACCTGCTGAGTTTTTCTGTTTTTGTTTTGGTTGTTCTGTACTGGGGCTCAGTCCCTTTGTTTCAGAATATATAAATTCAGACATTCTCAGTTCGGCCAATACTGAGTACCACTTTAACGGAGTGAGTTTGGTAAGCTGAGGGAGTTCGGTGAGGAGGTACTCCCCCCACCCCCCCCACAACCACCACCCCCCCCTTTTTTTTTTCTAATTATTTCACCCTAGCGGAATTGGTTCTTGCTCTACCATAGTAGAAGAAGCTAGCTGTTTGGTAAGTATCTGGTAAGTGGATAAGTCTGTTCTAATCCTAAGGTTCAAAACGGTACAAGAATTTGTGGTGAAGATCTATAACATACATAAAAGAAAATAAATAATTGAATAAAATAATTATTTATTTACAGCACATAGAGATGGCAGGATGGGTAATGTGTCATGCATGGCTACAGCATGTGGGAGCTCCTGGATGCTAGAATGATCTAGGGCAAACACATCTGCAATAAGTGTCTGCACCATAAGGAGCTTTGTCTGAGTCATTGAGCTGGAGGCTGAGCTGTGGACACTGTGTCACATCAAGAAGGGGGAGAGTTATCTGGATGTTTTGTATCAGCAGGCAATCATGCCGCTTAGGATGGGGTCTTCTGATTTGGAAGGTGGCCAGAGAAAGGAGGCTTTGACTGTGAGTGAGGCAGATAAGGGACCCAGAGGCCAGGAGTGTCAGCCTCTGCAGCTGTCCAACAGATTAGAGATTCTCTCAGCTTGTTTGGGTGGGAGTGGATGTTGCAGGGTGGATGAGCTAACTGACCATGGTACTGTGGTACAGGAAGCCAATCAAGTGGGGGAAGCAAAAAGGAATGTAGTGGTAATAGGGGACAGTTTAGTAAGGGGGATTTGACACTGCTCTCTGCAGCAGAGTGAAAATCCAGACGGCTGTATTGTCTGCCCTGTGCCAGGGTTCAGGATATTTGCTCAGGATTGGAAAGGAACTTAAAGCCAGGGGGGAGGAAGGATCCAGCTGTCGCGGTACCAATGTAGTACCAATGACATAGGCAGGACAAGGAAGGAGGTTTTGCATAGGCAGTGTGAGGAGCCAGGCACCACAGTGAGCAGAACCTCAAAGGTAATGGTCTCTGGATATAGTGCCACATCAAAGGTTATTGCAGAAAATTAAAACTCCTTGTGCAGGGGCTAAAATATTGGCATAGAAGATTGGTTAGCTAACAAGAAACAGAGTAGCCATAAACATGTCATTTTCTGGTAGGTGGGATGCATTGAGTGGTGTACCACAGGGATCAATGCTGGGGCCTCAATTTTTTACAATTTATTTGACTTGGATGAAGGGACAGATGGTACGGTTGCTAAATTTGCTAAATACTGACGACACAGTACTGGTCTCCTTAAGGAAGTATGTAAATACATTAGCAGTTCAGAGGAGGTTTACCAGACTCATACCAGGAATGGGTGGGTTGTCTCATGAGGAAAGATTGGACAAGTTAGGCTTGTATCCACTGGAGTTTAGAAGAGTAAGAGGCGAGTTGATTGAAACCTTTAAGATCCTGAGGGGTCTTGACAGGGTGGTTGTGGAGAAGATGTTTCCTCTTGTGGAAGAATCTAAAACTAGGAAACACGGTTTAAAAATAAGGGGTCGTTCATTTAAGACAGGTGAAGAGAAATTATTTTCTCTGAGGGTCGTGAGTCTTTGGAATTCTCTTCCACAAAGGTGGTGGAAGCAGAGACTTTGTGAACATTTTTAAGGCAGAGCGAAATAGATTCCTGATTAACAAGGGGCCTGGACTAGGACCCCCCCCCCAAGTCCCTTTGCTCTCCAGATTTGTGAGTTCTCTCCCCAGGTAGAAGAGTCTATGCCAAATCCCCTGCGTTGTCTGTCGCTGGAGGAACCCTGCACCAGCCGAATTCAACAACAAGGGGCTGAAAGGTTAATCAGGGGTAGGCAGGAATGTGGGGTTGAGGTTACACTCAGATCAGCCATGATCTTATTGAATGGCGGGGCAGGTTCAAGGGGCCTGATTCATATCCTGGTTTGTCATATAGGAATGGAACATTGGTTTATGATTTTAATTCAACATTCCTTCTTTTCATATCCTGCCCACCATTCCCCCGTTAACCGGCCCAATCGGTCTATTTTTGTCACTACTTGAGTGTTATCTGTTTCCAGGTTTTTAACCTGATTATTTAGTCTATGTATGAAAGTTCCAATGTAAGTCACACTGAAATTCAGCCTTTGGGCTGCGAACGTGTTTCTTCAATAAAACCTGCCCGACAACTTGTGAATGTGGGACTGAGCCACAGACTATGCAACATCTCCAAAAGACCATAAGACATAGGAGTAGAAATTAGGCCATTCGGCCCATCGAGTCTGCTCCGCCATTCAATCATGGCTGATAAGTTTCTCAACCCCATTCTCCCGCCTTCTCCCCGTAACCTTTGATCTCCTTACCAATCAAGAACCTATCTATCTTGGTCTTAAATACACTCAATGACCTGGCCTCCACAGCCTTCTGTGGCAATGAATTCCATAGATTCACCACTCTCTGGCTAAAGAAGTTTCTCCTCATCTCTGTTCTAAAAGGTCTTCCCTTTACTCTGAGGCTGTGCCCTTGGGTCCTAATCTCTCCTACTAATGGAAACATCTTCCCCACGTCCACTCTATCCAGGCCTTTCAGTATTCTGTAAGTTTCAATCAGATCCCCCCTCATCCTTCTAAACTCCATCGAGTATAGACCCAGAGCCCTCAAACGTTCCTCACATGTTAAGCCTTTCATTCCTGGGATGGTTCTCGTGAACCTCCTCTGGACCCTCTCCAGGGCCAGCACATCCTTCCTGAGATACACGGGGCCCAAAATTGCTCACAATATTCTAAATGTGGTCTGACCAGAGCCTTATAAAAGCCTCAGTGACCATCACCGGAGTTTAGAAGAGTAAGAGGCGAGTTGGTTGAAACCTTTAAGATCCTGAGGGGTCGTGACAGGGTGGATGTGGAGCACATCCCTGCTTTTATATTCCAGTCCTCTCGCAATAAATGCCAACATTGCATTTGCCTTCCTAACTACCGACTCAACCTGCCAGTTAACCTTAAGAGAATCCTGGACTAGGACCCCCCCCCCAAGTCCCTTTGCTCTCCAGATTTGTGAGTTCTCTCCCCAGGTAGAAGAGTCTATGCCAAATCCCCTGCGTTGTCTGTCGCTGGAGGAACCCTGCACCAGCCGAATTCAACAACAAGGCGCAAAAAAGCCGTGTCCAGCTCTGGCTGGGCCATGTATAGACTGTCCCTGGTCACCACAAGAAGAATAAAGTGTCATTCTTGCGGCTGTCATATATTATTATTATTATTATTATTATATAGGCTGGTCAATGTTGTCCCACTGACGACACTTCACAGTCTGGGGTGGGGGTGGGGGTGGGGCTTTGCACTGCCTTCAAGGCGCTGTGTAAATGCAAACTACCTCTTGTTGTTGTTGTAAAGTTCCAAACTGTCAATCGCAGGTAAGGACAGCAGAAGAAATAAAGGCAGGATTCAAGGAGCGATTGAAAGACGAGAGAGAGGGTGGGGGCGGGGGGGGGGGGGGGGTTTGGAAAGGGGGATCTTTTATTCACTGGATTGGGGGAACCTACCGTCTCTGCAAATGGCGCCCGGCCCCGTCCGCTCGGCGCACGCCAGACGCTCCGCCCTCTCCGATTGATTGGTTCAGCCACCCACCACCACCACCACCACGACGGCTCCGCGTTTCCTGATTGGCTCAACTCCGCCCCCAACCCCCCCTCCCCCTCCCCCTCCCCCCAGCCGCGGGCGCTCTCCCCCAAACTGGTCCAAGCGTTGCCTTGATTGGTTCAGTCAGGCCGCGCCGCCCGCCCCATTGGTCAAACTCCCACCGCGCGACCACCCCCCCCTCCGATTGGTTGGTTCAGTTCCACCCCCCGCCCCGCCCCCCACTGCGCGTGTCGGATGAGTTGGGCGGGTCTTGGATGGATTTTTTTCAAAGTAGGCGCGAGCGGCGGCTTCGCGCGTCTGAAGGGACAAAATTACCTCAGGCGTAAATCCTGACTTCTCAACACAACAGACAGACAGAGTTTAAAAAAAAACAGCAACGATTTGAGACTAACTTCTAAACATATATGAACAGAAAGTTAAAAAAAAAAGAAGCAATGACTTGTTAAATAAGACTTTGTGGGCGAAGTTTCCTCGCTGAGGCCAACGTGTAATTTGCGCCGAAAAGCCGGAGGGAGTATTCCTGGATTCTGATATCGTGACTTTTTATTATATATATATAAAAATAAAACAGCTTCTTGGCTACGAATGTCAATTGCCTTGTGTAGAACTTAACTTGCCTGTTTGTGAGGTCTCCTGCAGTTGAATATCTCTGCCCCCCTCCACCCCCCCCCCACCACCATCCCCCACCCTCCCACTTTCCTGCCAGCAGGCAGCCTGTTGCCCAAGAATTCCCAGCAACCGGCGGCGAGCGAAGAAGGGGGGTGGGGGGGTGGGGGGGCGTGGAGAGGTGCGAGTGGCGGGTCCTGGAGCTGGCCGGACCTGTTGCTCGGCCGCTAACCGAGCTGGGAGTCTCCTCGGCCCAGCTGGCACTGCCGAGCCGGGGCGGCAATGCCAACCCAATACACAAGGGTGTTCACCACGCAGGCTACGGGGGGGGGGGGGGGGGGGGGCGGGCAATTGCCCGCTTACGACCGATGGGGGCAAGCAGCCTCTCCCCGTGCTGTAATTACTACGTAAGTCTCTCTTACGTTTGCTCCTGGACACGTCGTGAGTAGGTGGATATTTGCTGGAGAGCGTGTCTCACCGCGCCCCCCCCCCCCCCACCCCCATTCACCGTAAGAGACCTCAAGGGCATCAGTTGCCATGTAGGATGGGTCAGACGGTTTGCTTTCATCCTCCCAAGTTACCAAGGGTTGTCCTCGGGCTGGGGTGGACAAGATGGGCCGAATGGCCTCCTTCCGTGCTGTAACTTTTCTGTGCTTCTAGGTTCACATGTTCCTGTGGGTCAGCACCTTCAGGTAGCTGTGACTAAACGTATTCCTGGAGGTTTCATCGTATGACTTGTCTCCACGCTCCAGCCCATGGTCGGCCAACACGTCCATCCATCCATTTGACTGACTGACTGCCTTCCTGCGCCAATTGGAAAGCAAAACGACTCATTGCCCAATTGGATGATGCTTGACTGTCAGCCAAACAGCCATTTTCCCCCATTTTCAATATTTTTTATATCTGGTAAAGAGAAATGTTCAAAGAAAATGATTTTAAAAAATCTTTTTTAATGTTCCTGTGATTTTTCTCCAGGAATTGCACACAGCAGTGTCCTGGAGATTGATCTTCAATTCCTGGAGACTCCAGGCCAATCCTGGAGGATTGGCAACCCTACCTTCAGGAGAAGAAGGGAGAATATTGGTTATTTTGGCTCCTTACCCATTCTCCTGACACTGGTAATGTAAACCGGGCATGGTACTGCAGACTGGGTAATCTTTGGTTTTTCACCCAAGTATGCATTCTTCATGAAAAAGTGGATGATTTGGCCCTGATGATAGGAATCATAGTTGAGCTCCATCATTTCCTCATCTGATATCCATTGCAAGCAATATAAAAGGGATTACTGCAGAGCAATCCAAAGGAGGAATCTGAGTACATTTCTTCCTGGACCATGGACACTGAGGCCAAAAGTAACATCTCTACTGCTGCCCTGGATGGAACCAGGCAAGTCTGATGGGATCTTATTGACTGCTACGGCCCCATCAGCAGAATGTCCACTAAGCGTCTTCAGTGCAGTCAACACGTAGTCTGGAAATGCAAGGAAACTGGACTCTTAACAGTGGTATATGATGATAGGATGCTCATTGCACCTCCGTTTAGCTGAAAGAATCATAGATGAATCATCGGCAGCCATTTTTCATTCAGAAACTGGTATTGATATCAAAATCAAGGATGACATTCCAAGTTGTAGCATATCAGAGGAGCACCAGATGTAACTGAATTTAAAGAAAACAGTGGTTATGAATTTAAATATTAAAGAGCAACTATTTGGCCAGCTACCAAATAAAACCAGGTTGGATATGCTGACATTTTCCTTGCAAAATCGTTACCACTGAGTGACACACTGCAATGGAAACTGGTGCTGTGCAGTTTTCAGCCTCGGTTCCTTAAAAAGCCCCGCCCAAAACTTCCATTGCAGACGCCCCTCATTGGGACTTGCCAAACATTGCTGCACACTCTGCTTGCTCAATGCTCACTAAGTTCCGGTAAAGTAACTTTGTGAATGGAGAGAATCTTCGAAGCTTCTGAAACATTCAGATTATCACTGGAGAGAAAGATTATGGTGTCTGGTTAGGGCTGAGGCTAAGTGAAATGCCAAGCCAATCAACACCATTCACTTTGCCTTTCTGTACGTTAATCTGTTTGAACCCTATTAGAACAGGAACAAGTCCCACCAGGAATCCTAAAGAGAAGGGTGGTGGGGTAGAGTCTGGGAAAAGGATGGGTTTTGAGCTAAGGTTGTCATGGTCACTTGCTTATAGGGTCACCATAGTGTTACAAATCTAGTGTACTGCCGACAGTTTATTTTCTGACTGGCACAAGCAAACCAGCACTTCCTATGGGCTGAAATATGAGGTTATGCAGGAAGTGACCTTGGAGATACCATGCCCTTGGCAAACAATAGCTCCATTGGTCCGTACACTGAAAATAGTAGGGCTGATCCTGTGATTGTGAAAAGCACTGCAGAGAGCACCGGTAGAAAAATTCAGGGATGCAGACACACTATTTTCCCACCACCACGCTGTATGCAATTGACTCTGGGCATGACCAGTAGCAGATTTCTGAACACCTCAGGCTATGTCTATCAATCAGATTTATTATCGATAAAAGTTAAAATAAAATACCCAAGCATTAGATGCATAAGTGGCAACACTGAAGTTAACTTAATTTCTCCATGAGGCTCGGGCCTCCTTTAAATAGAACCGATGAGCTGCCTCTGATGCCCTGATGCAATGTATTTCTTCCCAGTGGAGTGTCACATAGGCACAAACAATAAATGGGATTCGTTTGTGGCTGATTTTCCTTTTTAATTAGTGTAATTGCATTGGATGCATTCCAATCTGTAGGATCCTGAGTAATTTACAGAGCAGCAAAATGGGATACAACGATACAAATTAAAAGTCAACCTATGTAGAAATTTGGAAAAACTTTAACTTTATTCACAATTCTGCTAATTTCATAAAATGTAAATGGACTTTTATTCCCGAGTATAGTGTTAAGTAAATTTGTGGTGAAATTCTTATGCTTTGGTATCTTAAGGTTCTGTTTGTGGTTCAACATTTTCCGTGATTCTTTATACTAATATTCCGACCAGACTTCCTGCAAGTGAACACAGAAGGTTAGCCTTGTTTAATCTTTTCTTATCTTGTTTTTCTGATGTTTTTCCCCTGAACTTGTTGTTATCACAAGGTGCACACACTTTCCATCAAGAGTCACAAGGCAGAAATCAAAATCATGAACAATGGCTAATTTTGTTTCCTCCTTAGCCCAGACGCATTAACGCCAATGGTAGTGACCCACTTGCCAACCTGATTGGTCCAATGAATCCTTAATTTGTTTCTTTAACTTAATTCTGATCCTTCATGTGTGGGCTACTGGCTGTTAATAGTTTGGCTTGTGCACCAAATAACCATCTGTGAATTTTGATCTGCAAGATACTTTGATTTCTGTGAGCACTGTCCCCCACCCATTGATTTGACCACTGTTGGATTCCCCTGCCAAATAATTCCCCAATAAGTGGCTTATTGAGATTCCAAAATCCCAACATTCTCCCCTCAACGAAAACCAAATGAAAAGCAGATTAGCTGGCCATTAATTTTCAGTGCAGTACTTTCATCTTTCAGATGAAACGTTAAGCTGAGACCCTGTTTGCCCACAGGTGAATATAAAAGGCCTCATGGCACTATTTTGAGGAAGAGTAGGGCAATTGACTCTCGTCTCCTGGACAATATTTAGCCTACAACTAACACCAAAAATTATTTTTCTGGTCATTATCACATTGCTTTTTGCAGGATCTTGCTGTGTTCAATTTGGGACTTCTGGAGAGTGTGAAAGGTGGCATGGAAATACAAATCTTTGTTTTTCCTATTTTATGTTTGTGGGATCTTGCTGTGTGAAAATTAGATAAAGCAGTAGAGTTAATGGTTATGTTAAATAGACAATGACATTAATGATGATGTAAGCATGATATCGGGGCAGGTGACCAAACGACTCTAAGGGGACAAGACACATAACACTCGTGTACTGGGAATAATGTACTTACCATGAGGTCTTGGATGTAAATTGTTGTAAATAAATAGTTTTTCTTACACTATGGGTGACTTGGACATAGTTTTAAGAGAAGCCTCATTCAGCTAGAAGACAACACAAGTAAAAGGCAACCAGTCCAACCAAAGCATTTGTCTAAGTAACAACAGTGACTACATTTCAAAAGTAACCCAATGGCTGTGAAGCACTGTGGGATATCTTGAGGGCATGAAAGGAGCTTGTATGAATGCAATTTAGGAAGATGGTGAAGCTGCGTACAAAAAATGGAGGAGTAACAATTTGCAGAGGGGAAAGCCTGTGGGCAAGGTTTAACAGCCAGTCTGGTTTGGATGACTGAAGTGTAGTCACTGTACTGTAGGAAACAGCAAAATCCTGTAAACAGCAATGTGATAATGACCAGATAATCTGATTTAGGTGTTGATTAAAGGATTAATATGCCCTCATCTTGCTCCACCCAAGAGAGCAGAGGAGGCTGCAGTTTAACATTTCATCCAAAAGATAGTCCCTCAGGACTGTAATGAAAATTAATGAATAGTTAATCTGTTTTTAGTCTGAATGATTTGTTAGAAAGTGCATGTGTAGAGGCAGGACCGGAATTGGATGCGGTGCCTTAAACAGGAGAAAGCTTAATTGTGAAGAGATATTTCTCAACCACCTTAACTTGCTTTGCACAACTCAGTCTCCTTATTAATCAGGAGAATACAGGATGTTCCCAAGGTGGAAATAGAGGCTCACATTATTTCCTTGCAAAGGTCACACCGATTCTTGTAGGTCTGACCGTCTGTGCCACAGACTGGGCGCAGCTCCCTCACACAGATTGTGGTGTAGTCACAGTCAGCCTAAAGAGATCAGATAAACAACATAAACAAAGTTTATTTTCAAATCTCCAGCTTTCAGTAATGGTCATGTGGAATACTAAATTCAGCTGCTCACCGGCCAGGAAAAGTTGTGAATACTGGCAGTCCTTGAGTGTTCTGAAAAAGAAGAACCATAGATCATTATGAAAGGCATAGGTATATGTAGGCCACTGCTATACAAATGTTTAGTGAGCAGGTGACTTTGGTAGCTCATTTAGTAACTAGAAGCAGTTGCACAGTTCGTCAGCCCTGCTTTTACTTTGAGTTTGCCCCCATTCACACTGCGGAGGGGAATTCAGAGCACTGGCTTCAGCAGTGAAACAAGTGGGATTGTGGTTTTCGGTTTCTGCTTGTAATCCTCCTCCTCTGGTTGCAGGAAGGTTTTTTTACCTAAAGCGATATCGAAACCAATTTTCCACCTTGCAAGGACAAACTAAGAGCTCAGACCAATTGCAGTTGAAACAAAGTGGTGGCTTTCGTTTCCCAGCGGCAGAATTCATTTTCATTTGTTGCAAGTGAGAATGACATGAGCTGGAAGTACTGCAGAGCCTGCCTCAGCCTGCCAGCACTTAAAAGGACCAAAGCACTTGTCTAAGTAACAACAGTGACTACATTTCAAAAGTAACCCATTGGCTGTGAAGCACTGTGGGATATCTTGAGGGCATGAAAGGAGCTTGTATGAATGCAAGTCAGGAATCTTTTGGCCCTTTAAGACCCCAATATTTTTCTTGCTAATCACTCTTGTAGAGACATGTGTCTCTATGTTACGTACATTAAGGAAATCATTATTCATGGCAGTGGGAATAAACCTTGTGCACACAAGCATCTATTGATATGAAGAAGTCAGGCTTGGTGGGCTGCTTTTCAATTATGAATACATCGTGAAAGCTTGCAGCATATCTCGTGTTGACCTGCATGAACCTTTGCAATCTTGCCCTTTGGGGTACTAAGGGGAGGGATGGGGTGAAAATCACATGGCTCATGATTGCCATCTAGTGATCCCTGTTGGAAGGTGTGTGTGGATCTCAATCAGGATCCAGCCTGGGGCATCTAACCCTCTCCAGCTCAGTATACCACCTAGAACATCGGCCTATTAGAAATTCAAACAAATTAAGCAATGGCAAGAACATTTTTACTTGCCCACTAATAGGAGAAGCAAGAGGAAGATGGTGAGAAATGACGTGAGGATCCTCATTGTGAAGGTGAAGGACATGAGCTGGCTTGTTTGATTACTGCACTCTTTATGGAGTCACAATCCCATTGTTCTCCTGTTTGTGACCTCAGCAGCCACATCCACAACTCTTTTCCTCCACACACACACACACACACACACACTTTAATATTCCTCTTTTTTAAACAGCTCAATATTTATAAACTGCTTCAATAATGTTCTGTAATTGACAATTCCACGTTTTAACCAGCTCTGTGTGAGGATTCGACTTAATACGTTTTGTGCCCCCTTGTTACCATCTCTTATAATTTACCTCATCAGAACCCTTCTGAGTCTTAAAGACCTTCTTCAGGTCACCTCTCCACCTTCTCAGCTCCAGAGAAATAGGGGAAGAAATTGGTGTGCTAATCATAATCTTGCAAAAAATCTCTAGATTCAGGAACTGTAATTGTAAATGTCGCCCCATTATTGAAGAAAGGACAGAGAAACCGGATAACTGCAGACCTGCCAATCTAACACATTGTGGACAAATTCACTGGAATCTTATCAGAGTGACTTGGACAATTATGAGCTGATCAAAGATGGATTTGTGAAGGCTGGGTTCGATAGATTTTGTTGTCAGCTAAGGATGTTGAAGGATATGGAGAAAAGGTGAGTAAATAAAGTTGAGGTACAGATCAGCCATCATCTAATAGAATGGCCTGAAGAGGCTGAACAGACTCCTCTTGTTCTTATGATGAACAGTACTGAAGTCTATCCTCAGCTGAAGATTCTCAACAAAAAAAAGCTTTGCATTTCTATACTGACTGACAATGTGCCATGTCACTTGTAATTTGCTCAAGCTTGTGGATCTTTCGCTGATGAAAGAGCTTCCATTATTTACTATTGTATTGGATATTGTCTTCCATGTTTTGATTCATCTTCCAACAACTGGGATGAGAAACACAGGGAGCTTCAAATGATTACATTTCATTTTGCTGGAAAATCCTGGTGGAGAGATCAGGCTGGTGTTCTGGACACCACAGATTTATATAGCACCTTGCACATTCTCAGAATGTCAAAAAGGACTTCACAAGCCCGGAATTATTTTGAAGTATGGTTACTGTGATACAGGCAAACATAGCAGCGAGTTTGCACACAGCAAGGTCCCACAAACAGGAAACTAGATTGGTGGTTGGCATTCTTCCATCTGCAGGAGTTGATGGGAATGCAGCCTCAGAATTTTGGCGAGGTCAGATGAGATAATCTCCGTTTCTTCTTATGGTTGAACAAGTTGATCCTGGAAAGGCAAAGTCTTTCACAAGTGCTGCACATGACGTTGTCCCTTGTTGGTGTTGTGGGATGATCTCTGTTGATGCCTTCTTTGCAGGACTCTGTCTGCTTTGGAGCTTCTGAAACTATATGTCATCATGGTGGTGAATTTCTGCCCACGGTTGGTGTCGCCACTTGTATCGATCGTTTGCTTGAGTTTCCCACTTGCCGTGATTGATGTTGAGATCATTCGTGTCTCTTTTGACAGCATCCTTGAATCTGAGTTTTGAGAACCCCGATGCTCTCTTGCCCTGGGTTACCTCCCCATATGTCATGTCCTTGGGGCTGGCTGTATACAAACCAGCAAAGCCTATTTGCTTGATTAGTGCTAGCATGCTTAGCATTTATGTCCTATAAAGGACTGTTCCACTAGTGACTTTGTCTTTCAACATGGTGCCAAGGGTGCGTTGTATACACCAGAGATGGAAGAAGTTATTGAACCTTTTTTTCTTGGTAGGCGTAAACAAACCAGATTACTGACCAGTTAAATCAGATGTTGGTTGATGGATAAATGTTGAACAGGCCACCACATGCTCTTCTTAATACGAAAAAAAAAATAACATAAGAAATAGGAGCAGGAGAAGACATATGGCCTTTTGAGCCTGCCCCACCATTCAATATGATTATGGCTAATCTTGGGCTTCAACTCCACTTTCCCACCCAGTCAACATCCCTTGATTCCCTGAGAGACCAAAAATTTGTCTACCTCAGCCTTAAATACATTCAACGATGGAGCATTCACAACTCCCTAGCGTAGAGAATTCCGAAAGTTCACAGCCCCTTGAGTCAAGAAATTTATCCTCATCTTAGTCCTAAATGATCAGCCCCTTATCCTATGGCCAGTATTTTAGATTCTGTGGCCATGGGAATTCTCATTATCTACCCTATCAAGCCCCTTCAGAATCTTGTCTGTTTCATTCTTCTAAAGTCCAGAGAATACAGACCTAATTTACTCAGTCTCTCATCATACCTCTCGTGACAACCCTCTCATCCCAGGGACCAATCTAGTGAAATTTCACTTACTACCTCCAATGCAAGTATATCCTTCCTTTAAATATGGAGACCAAAACTGCACACAGTATTCTAGGTGTGGTGTTACCAAAGCCCTGTACAGTTGGAGCAAGATTTCTTTATTCTTGTACTCCAGTACCTTTACAATTAAGACCAATATGCCATTTGCTTTCCTAATTGCTTACTGCATCCGCATGCTAACTTTTTGTGTTCCTGGTACGAGTACACTAACCAAGTGTCTTTGAACATCAACATTTACAAGTTTCACACCTGTTAAAAATATTCTGCTTTTCTATTCTTACAACCAAAGTGAATAACCTGTCCTGGCCAGAACTCTAGAACCACTTTACCTAATTCAGGGTCACAGGAAGTTGGAGCCTGTCCTGACAGGCAATGGGCACTAGGCAGGGTACACCCAGGATGGGATGCCAGTCCAACACAGCACACACTCTCACGTGAGCACACACACACACACACACACACACACACACACACAGTTGCCAAACCACCATGTCTTTGGATGGTGGGAGGAAACCAGGGCACCCGGAGAAAATCCACGTAGACCCAGGGAGAATGTGAAAACTCCACACAGACACCCGAGGTCAGGATCAAATCCAGGTCCTTGGAGCTGTGAGGCAGCAGTGCTAACTACTGTGCCTCTGTGCTGCCCCACTTTATAAAACTATTATTTTTATTTTAAAAATAGACAAGGCTTTATCCTGACTAGTCATGACTCATACCAGAGGAGTTTCTAACCTTCAGAAACCAGCAGGGACCTCTTTATTTTTAAAGAGGGCTAATGCCATCTATGACTGCAGACAATCAAATTTCAAAGAAATGCACCAACCCCCTTTACGTTTCTAAGGCAGAGCTCTGGCCATCTGAGACAATGTGTCTGCAAAGGACAAAAGGGCCCCTGACTCCTCTATTAAATACTTCAAGATTCCAGACTTGGGAAAATATATCCTTTGTCCAACATCCAGGAGAAGTGGGAGGTATGTCGCGTGACTTACACCAAGCTGCCAGAACTTGTAATATTGCCGTGTAGAACTGAACCCAGGCAGTCAACCATTTTACCATCTAACAGGTAGCAGCAGAAGGAGCTCTGTCTAGATAAAGTGACTGATCCTCATCTACCCCTGTATACTACTGGAGCTTTGGAACTCCTCTATCGGTGCCTATAAGACTCATTCATCTCTATGTGCCTTCCTCCATCGTGGAAGTCCTCATTTCTGGAAAGTCGGATCACCCTGCAAGTTTCAGCTTGCTAACCTCTGAAGGAATACGCCACTGGACTTTTGATTCTGGACTCTAGACTCACACGAAACCATAACTCTTATTTTTATCATGGTCTTGCCCTTTGCTTTCCCTTATCCCTCTTTTGATGTACGAGTGCAAAAAGGAGTGGACATTGTGAAGCTCCTTTCCTCTGTTTTGTGTGTGGAAAATAAACAAACCTTATTTTACCTCATCTCGAGTTTGCTATGGGGCTATTAATAGAGGATTGGATAACTCCAAAACTGAAGGGTTGGGAAAAATATGCTTCCACTTATGAAAGGGAATTCCCAAGATTCAAAAACACCTTTCTGTTTACTGATGGGTAATGAGTGGAGAAATCAGGGCTGTTTAAATTAATCCCCCTCCTGTCCGTAACAAACCTCACACTTCCTGATTCTATATTCCATCTGCCATCATGTTGTCCACTCTCAATCCGTCTATATCTCTTTGCAGCCTCTTTGTTTGCATTCCCAACTAGTTTTGTATTGTCAGCAAACTTGGATACGTTACTTTCTAAGTTATTAAATATAGAATGTAAATAGCTGATAGCTGAGGCCCCAGTACTGATCCTTGTGGCATTCCACTAGTCACAATCTGCCAACTTGAAAATGCCCCCTCTATCCCTACCCTCTGCTTCCTGCCCATTAAGCAATCCTCTATTTGTGCTAATATATCACCCTCAACTCTATGAGCGCTTGTGCATTAACCTGTGTGGCACCTTATCAAATGCCTTGTGGAAACCCAAGTATACCAGATCTACCCCACTAGTTACATCCTCAAAAAACTTGTAATACATTTGTCAAACAGGTTTTTCCTTTGATAAAACCAGTTTCAGAGTGCCATGCACCTTTTCTATGCACCCAAGAGGGCAGTCAGAAACTTGGTTCAAAGTCAGTCCCTCAGCACTGCACTGCAAGTGCTAACCTGCATCATGCACTTAAATCCCAGAGTGGAACTTGAACCCACAACCTCTTACTCAGATGAGTTGTTGTCCACTGAGCCAAGTGTAGCCCAATGTGCAAACACAACCAAACAGCTGAACTGCTCTTGTGAAAATTTAATTTTATGTTGCTACTGAAGTATCCTATCTTGTGCTTGTCGCCTGGAGATGAAAATGGATGTGAACTGTTGACTTGTTCCAGCTCCATGTAGTCAGCCTCAAATTTCTATAATCTGAATTTCTCATCCTTTCGTTCTGAGGGTGCTGACTCTATGCGGCCATTCTTCATGTGTGAGCTTAAACAGTCAGCTATTTGACAAGAGCATCACAGCAGAGCTCAATCTTGCTCTCATGATATCCACACAACAGGTCTAAATGAACATGATCAGAAGTAGAAATTTTCCTCTTGATATCCTTACCCAACTGTAAGGGAAACTAAGTAAAAGGGAGCAAAGGGAGAGAAATGGAGTTGGGGTACAGATCAGCCATGATCTGACTAACGGAACAAAAGCTCAAGGGTTGAATGCCTCCTCCTGATCCCAACATTCCTGATGTCCCAGCTCAGTTAGCCCAGGCCAAAGACTGGACCTGCCATCTTCCTAGACTCCCAATGCTTCAGTGCTGCACCTACTGCTGTATGTTCAGTCTGTGCTGAGGAAGTTGTTCTTCACTGTTTGCAGGAATCAGAGCTGTTGTAAGTCAATTGTTATAGACACAAGAAATCCATCCCCTTGCACCCACCCTTTCTCAGAGCAAAAATTGCAAAGTGAGGATAAGAAATGCTAGGGAACAAAACAAGGTAGAGAGAAAAACAGTAAAAAGGTTTATTCACCAATTATATAAAAAAAAACACAAGACCCACAACCAGAGGGTGCAGATGATTTTAGACATTTTGTATGCTTCCTGCTTCCTCCAGGATTAACACCCAGCGTGTAAAAATGGAGTTGAACAGGATTCAGAAATGAAGAGATAATCAGAGGGAAGTGTGACCATACAAAGGCCAATTGGCGTTTAGACTTCAGTCTCTGATTCTCTTTGAAAAAGACACGAAGCCCAACATCATCTTGAAATGACATTCTGGTTCACGTTACGAGAGCACCCGCCATTTGCACAAATCTGGGAGGTAGTCATTGAATCCAAACGGTCAAGGTTCTCAAAATGTTCCAGGACTGCACAATCAGTTTAGAATCCCCTGAAATTGAATCTGTAGTTTGATGCCAGCAGCCTCAGATCAGGGCATAAAAGGAGCAGGATACATTCAACCTTTATTGGTGTCACAATCCAGGAATCGAGTCATGGGCAGCTGGTGCAGTCTGCAGGTGAAGCAGAGATTGAGGGATAATTGGACCAGCTGTAGTTCAGTCCTATTTTAATGCCATACATTCTGTGCTTATATTTCCATTACAAATTTCTATCTGGACATGTATAATAATGGAACTGCTGATGTAAAGTTGACAGGTGCTAATTACCTCCTACCAACAGTAATATTGAAGCACCTCCAGTGGTTGTGGGGTGTAATAGCCCTGTGACAGGTTTACATTGGCAGTTCCTATTATAACTAGTAATTTGGTAGTACAGAACTTGAGTATTGTTGACCAAAAGAGACATGCTGTCAAAGCTTTTTCTCTTGCACTCATCAGAACAGTTCGCAAGAATACTAATAGTAAAGGAAGCAACAATTTATACTGGATGAGAAGAGAGTGCTGATTGGTTGGCAAGTGGACTCTGATTGGTAGAGGCATTGCAATGGAGAATGCACCAGGGAACAGTTAACTTCCATGCTTTTGTTCAAATCCAAACCAAGCAGGTCGATTCTGATTGGTTAAGGCATTGCCGTGGAGAATGAAGCAAGGAATGGCTGTCCCTTGAGCTTTTGTTCAGTTGAAAAAGGCGCAATGTGTGGACATGCTCCTTATGTCTGCAAAGGACAGGGCCCTGTGTGAATATGTGTAGCTTCTACCATGCATAACTGAGCTACACTACAACCCTGAATGATAATCTTAGATTGGTTTTCAGTTTAATTCTTAGCACAATCAGGATTGTTTAGCAAGTGTTGTCCAATTGCAGTAGCAACATGAGTGGTGTTGTCCACTAACAGGATGCTGCCATCAAGCTAAAAAGATGTCCTGCCATCACACAAATGAATAACATGGTAGGTAAATTTCAGTGCCGGTGTGATGCCAGATATGTAGGCCATACATCCCAACGACTGGCGGATCGTACCAAACAGCATATCCCTTCAGCTGTTCACAACAGGCAAAGTACAGGCCGTATCCAACCAGCCCGTGCTTGCAAAACTCAAAATAGCGTCCAACATTAAATGTAATTCCACGATTGGACAACACTTGCAAAACAATCCTGACTTGTGCCAAGAATCACACTGAAAACCAATCTAAGATTATCAGTCGAGTTCACATTGTGGCTCACTTACACATGCTGGAAGCTACATTTATTCATGTACAGGGTGTCTTTTGCAGACAGAAGAAGCATGTCCACACATTACGCCATTTTCAACTAAACAAAAGCTTGGGGGACAGCCATTCCCTGGTTCATTCCCCTTGGCAATGCTTTAACCAATCAGAATCAACCTTCCTGGTTTGGATTTGAACAAAATCATGGCAGTTAACTGTTCCTTGGTGCATTCTCCATTGTAATGCTTCTAACATTCAACACTCTTCTCATGCAGTATAAACTGTTGTTCTTTTTACTATTGGTATTCTTGTGAACTGTCCTGATGAGTGCAGGACAAAAAGTTTCAACAGTGTATCTCTTTTTGTGATTGTAAGCATAAAATGGAAAATATTCACAGGAGAGCACAGATACATTTTTAAAAATATATTACAGATATAATATACAGTATATCCTCAAACTTGAAATGTAATGTATTCAAAAATTGAATTTTTAAAAAAGCCCCACAGTTCTGTTATTTTCCTGCTCAGTATTCCACTTGGCTCACAAAAATCAGTTTTCGTTTTAAATATAAAAACAGTTGCTTTAAAAAATAAACAAGTGGCAGATTCCTTTTGGTATTCTAAAGGATGATGGTGTAATTTGGCTAGTAAATAGCAAGTAGATTTAGCTCCGAACTACCAGGCATGGTTTTGTACAGGCTGACAGTGAGTCTGGGTGTTATTCACAGTATATACAGATAAGTATATGTTTAAAAAGAAAAACCTTTAAAACAAAGCTTTTTGCAACGTTCCATGCGCTGCAACAACTAGTACGTTGAACACTCATGTAGCTTCCATTTTCCCATGTCGCTATAGATCTTTTTGGGAGGGGAACTTTGGTTGGAGACAAGTGGTTGGAGGTCATTGGGGTGGGGAGGTGGTCAACGTTGATCCTTTAGTGACAGCAGCCCCCGCAGTGCGGACTGCCATGCGGGTGCTCCCCATATTTGGTTCTCCGGCTCAGTATCTCGTAGGAGCAGTCATCTCCGCAGCAGCCAGACACACTAGGAGACGATTCGTCAATATCGAACCTGCAGAATGAAAGAATGGAAAAGGTAAATCACAGCAACGACAGGAGCTTAACTAATGTTTTCCTGCGCTAGAAGCCCCAATTGATACACCTCAAACCTTCTACAAACAAACAAAATGAGAAGCCCTGGCTGGGCCCCCTCCACCCCTGAGACAAACTGCATAAATGTATTAAAAACAAAATGTTGGAAGAACTCAGGTCTGACAGCATCTGTGGAGAGAGAGAGACAGAGTTAACGTTTTGAGTCTGTATGACCCTTCTTCCTGACTTGAGAAGTTAAATCTGTTTTTCTCTCCACAGATGCTGTCAGACCTGCTAAGTTTTTCCAGCATTTTCTGTTTTTATTTCAGATTTCCAGCATCTGCAGTATTTTGCTTTTATCTTAGTGCATAAATGTAAGATAGGAAAGACCATAGTTCTATCCAATGACACAGTACTGCCTAATATGTTGATTTCAATATTGATTTCTCAGGCTTTCAGCAATGCTCAAGGACACATTTAGCTTCCTTCAATAACCGTACTGATGACTGAGGATATTAAGGTTCAACCATGTAGCAAGGGACTGGAGTCAATGTCAATCAGATCAGGTAAGAAAAACAGACTTACATTTCTATAGCACCTTTCTTGACTTCAGGATGTCCCAAATTACAGCCAATGAAGCACTTTTGAAGCGTAGTTACTGTTGCAAAGTAGGAAATGCAGCAGCCAATTTGCACACAGCAAGATCCCAAAAAACAATAGTGAGGTAATAACCAGATAGCTTGCCTTTTAGTTGTTGGTTGATGATAAATATTAGCCACAGGATTCCGAGGAGAGCAAAGGGGTTTGATAAAGCACTTGCATGCGAGTGCATGTGTTCCCATTGATTTGCCTTTAGACATTCCCCAATTTTCCATACATCCCTCTAATTATGGCAGAGTCCAGATTACAGCCGAGACTCAACTTACTGCATTGCCTCTCTGAAGAACTGATACGCCCCACGGTTGTGCTTAAATACCGTTAACATCACTTTCTTCATCTGTGTGCTGCAGAGAGAACAGGGACCAAGCATCAGTCTCATCCAGTTGAACACACTGACCCTGCCCCCATCCTCTGAGCATGTTCTGACATTCTGCAAACCTGGCGACACAGGATCTTCCCATGGAATCCTGCCAGGCACTTTTGCAATATTGCCTACCGAACTCCTCTGCTCACAAGGGGAAACCCTTTTGGGAGAGGAGTTGGAGAGTTGCATCCAGAAACTAGCAGGCTCATGAATTTACCGAGAAACTGGGGGAGCTCAGAGCAAGTAGTCCAGCCTCTAAACACAGCCCTCACCTCAAACTGAAGAACAGTATGTGGGGAGAGAAAGGGAGGAATTACTTTTTCCTATGATCAAAGAGCATTATCTAGGCTGACATCAAGATGGCCCTTTGAGTGCAGCACTGGAAGGCAGCCAATGCCTTTAGGAGGAAGTGAGGGAACGGTGAGACAAATTTACTGTCTCTATAATATCCGCAACTTGTTTACCTGTTTGCTAAAAGCTGTAGAATCTGCATTAAGAATTTGCCCAACCCTTTTCTCCTCACCCGATTCTCCAGTTGTACCTCATAACTGCAACACAAGACACACTGGTCAGATCATCACACAGATGTCACAAGCTTTGCAACACACCTTCATCCCATTTCAACGGGTTCTCCATCTCAACTGGGAGTGTTTGATAGGGACAGTGTAGAAGCTTTACTCCGTATCTAACCCCGTGCTGTACCTGCCCTGGGAGTGTTTGATGGGGACAGTGTAGAGGGAGCTTTACTCCGTATCTAACCCCGTGCTGTACCTGTCCTGGGAGTGTTTGATGGGGACAGTGTAGGGTGAGCTTTACTGTGTATCTAACCCCGTGCTGTACCTGTCCTGGGAGTGTTTGATGGGGATGGTGTAGAGGGAGCATTACTCTGTATCTAACCCCATGCTGTACCTGTCCTGGGAGTGTTTGATGGGGACAGTATAGAGGGAGCTTTATTCTCTATCTAACCCTGTGCTGTACCTGTCCTGGGAGTGTTTGATAGGGACAGTTTAGTGGGAGCTTTACTCTGTACCTGGCTGTGGGGCAGGATTAGGATTTGGCTATCACATGCCCCTCTCCTTGTCAGGCAATCAGTTGACACACGCCATCAAGATCTGCACATGAGAATGTGCCACTTGAGTGGGTAAGGGGAGAATGGCACCTGAGAGGGGTGGGGAAACAGAGGACACAACACTCACTGTGATGGAAAGCTGAGTCACCTTAAATCACAGTCAGTCAGGTCATTTCCATGCCCCAGACTCTGGGATACCAGGACTTTATTTCCTGCCACCAGCAGTTTTACATCAGGAACTCGTCATTGGCCTCGCCACCCCTTTATGGCCACCTTTCCTGTCAAGGGTCATGCACGATCAGAGCTGCCACCCTCCGTGGGGAATCATTAAGTAACGATAGAATACCAGTACAGTACTTCCTCCCCGCACTCCACATCAAATCGGAAATGTGAGAAAGCTGCTGGAACCGCACTATCTCCTTCCCTTGCAACCAGATACCAGGCTCGCTCGTCTGTCATTTCCTCCTTCTTTTCCCGATCCTTCCAACCCCACTCGCTCTGTTCGTACCTGAAAGAGTGACAGAAATCAAGCTTTCACTGTAACAGCATTGGGCAATAACCCCATCCACACCCTAACCCTGCCTTCCCACACCTCATTGCTGTTCCCATCCTGTTGCTGCTTTTAACTTTACCTCCCAACTCTGCCTTTGACTCTCTTCACAAGCAACACTCAGAGGCACGGGCTGGACAAGTCAGGAGGGAATACAACTGCATTGCTTCTCCTTGCAAGTCAGTTGATAGGTGTCTGCCTTAACTTAGAAGGTAGAACTCTCACTTCTTAGTCAGAAGGTTGTGTTTTCAAGCCTCACTCTGGTGATTTGAGCATATAACCCAAGTTGATTTCCTGATGCCAGTCCTGAGAGAGTGCTGCATTGTCAGACTTACTGTCTTTCAGAAGAAACATTAAAGCAAGGCCCCAACTGCTCTCTCAGGAGGGCGTAAAAAATCCCATAGCCACTATTAGGTGTCCCAATGTCCTAGGGCCAATATTAATCCGTTAACTTCTATGCATAAATTCCATACCCTGGACCAAAAATATGCAATATAAGAGAGGGAGGGCCTTAGCTACTCAATCAAAAGGATTATCAATCATTATCAATCACCGGGCACCTATCTCTTTCCTGTCTAACCCTGACAGTCAGTGCTTAGCTTCTATGGGGTTTCATGGAAAGTATTACCTACAGTTCCTCTGATATCTCCTCTTTCTATTCCCTCATCCAGTGGAAGGGAGCATGCAATCCCCTGCTCACTCACATGGTCTGCATGTTGGTCTTGGTCAGTTCCACTGCCCAGTCCACAGTGCTGGAGTCCATATCTGCTACCCGCTTGCACTCAATCACTATGTTCATTCTGGATGAGAGAGAGAGAAGGTCAGTCACAGATCACAGCCGCCTCCCATAAAACGACACATATTTCTTGTTTCTTCCCTTTCAGCTGTTCAATTCTTTCTTTTCCTGAAACCACTGTTGGGATATTAATTCACCAGCGCCTCACCCTAGGGACAGTAATTCATACCTGAGCCAAGACAGAGTGCCAGCTATTGAACTATGAGCCTGATCCAGTCCACACCATTCACACGTGTGCACTGTGTAATATAAATCATTGGATAGTAGTCAAGATCCAGAACGGGTGCTGAAATTAACTTCTCTAGTCCAGCAAGGCTGAGGATATATACCCTACTGCAACCACAGCAATCTGTATACAGATATCTCACTGAGGGAGAAGGAATGAGAAACACCAGCGTACAGATTTTCCCTGGGGACGAGGGGACTGACAGACGCCATCAGTACATAGATATTCTTCTGAGAGTGACTGAGCGGCAAATATCAATGTAAAGGTATTTCCGAGAGAGAGGGGACTGAGAAATACCAGTCAGTGAACAGATATCTCTGAGAAAGAGAGGGACTGAAAGATACTAGTCAATACATATAGATATCTTCCTGAAAAAGAAGGACTAAGAGACACCAGCCAGTTTACAGATAGCTCCGAAGGAGAGGGACTGAGACACCAGCCAGTATACAGATAGCTCCGAAGGAGAGGGGACTGAGACACCAGCCAGTATACAGATAGCTCCGAAGGAGAGGGGACTGAGACACCAGCCAGTATACAGATAGCTCCGAAGGAGAGGGGACTGAGACACCAGCAGTTTACAGATAGCTCCGAAGGAGAGGGGACTGACACCAGCCAGTATACAGATAGCTCCGAAGGAGAGGGGACTGAGACACCAGCCAGTTTACAGATAGCTCCGAAGGAGAGGGGACTGAGACACCAGCCAGTATACAGATAGCTCCGAAGGAGAGGGGACTGAGACACCAGCCAGTATACAGATAGCTCCGAAGGAGAGGGGACTGAGACACCAGCCAGTATACAGATAGCTCCGAAGGAGAGGGGACAGACACCAGCCAGTATACAGATAGCTCCGAAGGAGAGTGGACTGAGACACCAGCCAGTATACAGATAGCTCCGAAGGAGAGGGGACTGAGACACCAGCCAGTATACAGATAGCTCCGAAGGAGAGGGGACTGAGACACCAGCCAGTATACAGATAGCTCCGAAGGAGAGGGGACTGAGACACCAGCAGTTTACAGATAGCTCCGAAGGAGAGGGGACTGAGACACCAGCCAGTATACAGATAGCTCCGAAGGAGAGGGGACTGAGACACCAGCCAGTATACAGATAGCTCCGAAGGAGAGGGGACTGAGACACCAGCCAGTATACAGATAGCTCCGAAGGAGAGGGGTCTGAGATACCAGCCAGTATACAGATAGCTCCGAAGGAGAGGGGACTGAGACACCAGCCAGTATACAGATAGCTCCGAAGGAGAGGGGACTGAGACACCAGCCAGTATACAGATAGCTCCGAAGGAGAGGGGACTGAGACACCAGCCAGTATACAGATAGCTCCGAAGGAGAGGGGACTGAGACACCAGCCAGTATACAGATAGCTCCGAAGGAGAGGGGACTGAGACACCAGCCAGTATACAGATAGCTCCGAAGGAGAGGGGACTGAGACACCAGCCAGTATACAGATAGCTCCGAAGGAGAGGGGACTGAGACACCAGCCAGTATACAGATAGCTCCGAAGGAGAGGGGACTGAGACACCAGCCAGTATACAGATAGCTCCGAAGGAGAGGGGACTGAGACACCAGCCAGTATACAGATAGCTCCGAAGGAGAGTGGACTGAGACACCAGCCAGTATACAGATAGCTCCGAAGGAGAGGGGACTGAGACACCAGCAGTTTACAGATAGCTCCGAAGGAGAGGGGACTGAGACACCAGCCAGTATACAGATAGCTCCGAAGGAGAGGGGACTGAGACACCAGCCAGTATACAGATAGCTCCGAAGGAGAGGGGACTGAGACACCAGCCAGTATACAGATAGCTCCGAAGGAGAGGGGACTGAGACACCAGCCAGTATACAGATAGCTCCGAAGGAGAGGGGACTGAGACACCAGCCAGTATACAGATAGCTCCGAAGGAGAGGGGTCTGAGACACCAGCCAGTATACAGATAGCTCCGTAGGAGAGGGGACTGAGACACCAGCCAGTATACAGATAGCTCCGAAGGAGAGGGGACTGAGACACCAGCCAGTTTACAGATAGCTCCGAAGGAGAGGGGACTGAGACACCAGCCAGTATACAGATAGCTCCGAAGGAGAGGGGACTGAGACACCAGCCAGTATACAGATAGCTCCGAAGGAGAGGGGACTGAGACACCAGCCAGTATACAGATAGCTCCGAAGGAGAGGGGACTGAGACACCAGCCAGTATACAGATAGCTCCGAAGGAGAGTGGACTGAGACACCAGCCAGTTTACAGATAGCTCCGAAGGAGAGGGGACTGAGACACCAGCCAGTATACAGATAGCTCCGAAGGAGAGGGGACTGAGACACCAGCCAGTATACAGATAGCTCCGAAGGAGAGGGGACTGAGACACCAGCCAGTATACAGATAGCTCCGAAGGAGAGGGGACTGAGACACCAGCCAGTATACAGATAGCTCCGAAGGAGAGGGGACTGAGACACCAGCCAGTATACAGATAGCTCCGAAGGAGAGGGGACTGAGACACCAGCCAGTATACAGATAGCTCCGAAGGAGAGGGGACTGAGACACCAGCCAGTATACAGATAGCTCCGAAGGAGAGGGGACTGAGACACCAGCCAGTATACAGATAGCTCCGAAGGAGAGGGGACTGAGACACCAGCCAGTATACAGATAGCTCCGAAGGAGAGGGGACTGAGACACCAGCCAGTATACAGATAGCTCCGAAGGAGAGGGGACTGAGACACCAGCCAGTATACAGATAGCTCCGAAGGAGAGGGGACTGAGACACCAGCCAGTATACAGATAGCTCCGAAGGAGAGGGGACTGAGACACCAGCCAGTATACAGATAGCTCCGAAGGAGAGGGGACTGAGACACCAGCCAGTATACAGATAGCTCCGAAGGAGAGGGGACTGAGACACCAGCCAGTATACAGATAGCTCCGAAGGAGAGGGGACTGAGACACCAGCCAGTATACAGATAGCTCCGAAGGAGAGGGGACTGAGACACCAGCAGTTTACAGATAGCTCCGAAGGAGAGGGGACTGAGACACCAGCCAGTATACAGATAGCTCCGAAGGAGAGGGGACTGAGACACCAGCCAGTATACAGATAGCTCCGAAGGAGAGGGGACTGAGACACCAGCCAGTATACAGATAGCTCCGAAGGAGAGGGGACTGAGACACCAGCCAGTATACAGATAGCTCCGAAGGAGAGGGGACTGAGACACCAGCCAGTATACAGATAGCTCCGAAGGAGAGGGGACTGAGACACCAGCCAGTATACAGATAGCTCCGAAGGAGAGGGGACTGAGACACCAGCCAGTATACAGATAGCTCCGAAGGAGAGGGGACTGAGACACCAGCCAGTATACAGATAGCTCCGAAGGAGAGGGGACTGAGACACCAGCCAGTATACAGATAGCTCCGAAGGAGAGGGGACTGAGACACCAGCCAGTATACAGATAGCTCCGAAGGAGAGGGGACTGAGACACCAGCAGTTTACAGATAGCTCCGAAGGAGAGGGGACTGAGACACCAGCCAGTATACAGATAGCTCCGAAGGAGAGGGGACTGAGACACCAGCCAGTATACAGATAGCTCCGAAGGAGAGGGGACTGAGACACCAGCCAGTATACAGATAGCTCCGAAGGAGAGGGGACTGAGACACCAGCCAGTATACAGATAGCTCCGAAGGAGAGGGGACTGAGACACCAGCCAGTATACAGATAGCTCCGAAGGAGAGGGGACTGAGACACCAGCCAGTATACAGATAGCTCCGAAGGAGAGGGGACTGAGACACCAGCAGTTTACAGATAGCTCCGAAGGAGAGGGGACTGAGACACCAGCAGTTTACAGATAGCTCCGAAGGAGAGGGGACTGAGACACCAGCCAGTTTACAGATAGCTCCGAAGGAGAGGGGACTGAGACACCAGCCAGTATACAGATAGCTCCGAAGGAGAGGGGACTGAGACACCAGCCAGTATACAGATAGCTCCGAAGGAGAGGGGACTGAGACACCAGCCAGTATACAGATAGCTCCGAAGGAGAGGGGACTGAGACACCAGCCAGTATACAGATAGCTCCGAAGGAGAGGGGACTGAGACACCAGCCAGTATACAGATAGCTCCGAAGGAGAGGGGACTGAGACACCAGCAGTTTACAGATAGCTCCGAAGGAGAGGGGACTGAGACACCAGCCAGTATACAGATAGCTCCGAAGGAGAGGGGACTGAGACACCAGCCAGTATACAGATAGCTCCGAAGGAGAGGGGACTGAGACACCAGCCAGTATACAGATAGCTCCGAAGGAGAGGGGACTGAGACACCAGCCAGTATACAGATAGCTCCGAAGGAGAGGGGACTGAGACACCAGCCAGTATACAGATAGCTCCGAAGGAGAGGGGACTGAGACACCAGCCAGTATACAGATAGCTCCGAAGGAGAGGGGACTGAGACACCAGCCAGTATACAGATAGCTCCGAAGGAGAGGGGACTGAGACACCAGCCAGTATACAGATAGCTCCGAAGGAGAGGGGACTGAGACACCAGCCAGTATACAGATAGCTCCGAAGGAGAGGGGACTGAGACACCAGCCAGTATACAGATAGCTCCGAAGGAGAGGGGACTGAGACACCAGCAGTTTACAGATAGCTCCGAAGGAGAGGGGACTGAGACACCAGCCAGTATACAGATAGCTCCGAAGGAGAGGGGACTGAGACACCAGCCAGTATACAGATAGCTCCGAAGGAGAGGGGACTGAGACACCAGCAGTTTACAGATAGCTCCGAAGGAGAGGGGACTGAGACACCAGCAGTTTACAGATAGCTCCGAAGGAGAGGGGACTGAGACACCAGCCAGTATACAGATAGCTCCGAAGGAGAGGGGACTGAGACACCAGCCAGTATACAGATAGCTCCGAAGGAGAGGGGACTGAGACACCAGCCAGTATACAGATAGCTCCGAAGGAGAGGGGACTGAGACACCAGCCAGTATACAGATAGCTCCGAAGGAGAGGGGACTGAGACACCAGCCAGTATACAGATAGCTCCGAAGGAGAGGGGACTGAGACACCAGCCAGTATACAGATAGCTCCGAAGGAGAGGGGACTGAGACACCAGCCAGTATACAGATAGCTCCGAAGGAGAGGGGACTGAGACACCAGCCAGTATACAGATAGCTCCGAAGGAGAGGGGACTGAGACACCAGCCAGTATACAGATAGCTCCGAAGGAGAGGGGACTGAGACACCAGCCAGTATACAGATAGCTCCGAAGGAGAGGGGACTGAGACACCAGCCAGTATACAGATAGCTCCGAAGGAGAGGGGACTGAGACACCAGCCAGTATACAGATAGCTCCGAAGGAGAGGGGACTGAGACACCAGCCAGTATACAGATAGCTCCGAAGGAGAGGGGACTGAGACACCAGCCAGTATACAGATAGCTCCGAAGGAGAGGGGACTGAGACACCAGCCAGTATACAGATAGCTCCGAAGGAGAGGGGACTGAGACATCAGCCAGTATACAGATAGCTCCGAAGGAGAGGGGACTGAGACACCAGCCAGTTTACAGATAGCTCCGAAGGAGAGGGGACTGAGACACCAGCCAGTATACAGATAGCTCCGAAGGAGAGGGGACTGAGACACCAGCCAGTATACAGATAGCTCCGAAGGAGAGGGGACTGAGACACCAGCCAGTATACAGATAGCTCCGAAGGAGAGGGGACTGAGACACCAGCCAGTATACAGATAGCTCCGAAGGAGAGGGGACTGAGACACCAGCCAGTATACAGATAGCTCCGAAGGAGAGGGGACTGAGACACCAGCCAGTATACAGATAGCTCCGAAGGAGAGGGGACTGAGACACCAGCCAGTATACAGATAGCTCCGAAGGAGAGGGGACTGAGACACCAGCCAGTATACAGATAGCTCCGAAGGAGAGGGGACTGAGACACCAGCCAGTATACAGATAGCTCCGAAGGAGAGGGGACTGAGACACCAGCAGTTTACAGATAGCTCCGAAGGAGAGGGGACTGAGACACCAGCCAGTATACAGATAGCTCCGAAGGAGAGGGGACTGAGACACCAGCCAGTTTACAGATAGCTCCGAAGGAGAGGGGACTGAGACACCAGCCAGTATACAGATAGCTCCGAAGGAGAGGGGACTGAGACACCAGCCAGTATACAGATAGCTCCGAAGGAGAGGGGACTGAGACACCAGCCAGTATACAGATAGCTCCGAAGGAGAGGGGACTGAGACACCAGCCAGTATACAGATAGCTCCGAAGGAGAGGGGACTGAGACACCAGCCAGTATACAGATAGCTCCGAAGGAGAGGGGACTGAGACACCAGCCAGTATACAGATAGCTCCGAAGGAGAGGGGACTGAGACACCAGCCAGTATACAGATAGCTCCGAAGGAGAGGGGACTGAGACACCAGCCAGTATACAGATAGCTCCGAAGGAGAGGGGACTGAGACACCAGCCAGTATACAGATAGCTCCGAAGGAGAGGGGACTGAGACACCAGCCAGTTTACAGATAGCTCCGAAGGAGAGGGGACTGAGACACCAGCCAGTATACAGATAGCTCCGAAGGAGAGGGGACTGAGACACCAGCCAGTATACAGATAGCTCCGAAGGAGAGGGGACTGAGACACCAGCCAGTATACAGATAGCTCCGAAGGAGAGGGGACTGAGACACCAGCCAGTATACAGATAGCTCCGAAGGAGAGGGGACTGAGACACCAGCCAGTTTACAGATAGCTCCGAAGGAGAGGGGACTGAGACACCAGCCAGTATACAGATAGCTCCGAAGGAGAGGGGACTGAGACACCAGCCAGTATACAGATAGCTCCGAAGGAGAGGGGACTGAGACACCAGCCAGTATACAGATAGCTCCGAAGGAGAGGGGACTGAGACACCAGCCAGTATACAGATAGCTCCGAAGGAGAGGGGACTGAGACACCAGCCAGTATACAGATAGCTCCGAAGGAGAGGGGACTGAGACACCAGCCAGTATACAGATAGCTCCGAAGGAGAGGGGACTGAGACACCAGCCAGTATACAGATAGCTCCGAAGGAGAGGGGACTGAGACACCAGCCAGTATACAGATAGCTCCGAAGGAGAGGGGACTGAGACACCAGCCAGTATACAGATAGCTCCGAAGGAGAGGGGACTGAGACACCAGCCAGTATACAGATAGCTCCGAAGGAGAGGGGACTGAGACACCAGCCAGTATACAGATAGCTCCGAAGGAGAGGGGACTGAGACACCAGCCAGTATACAGATAGCTCCGAAGGAGAGGGGACTGAGACACCAGCCAGTATACAGATAGCTCCGAAGGAGAGGGGACTGAGACACCAGCCAGTATACAGATAGCTCCGAAGGAGAGGGGACTGAGACACCAGCCAGTATACAGATAGCTCCGAAGGAGAGGGGACTGAGACACCAGCCAGTATACAGATAGCTCCGAAGGAGAGGGGACTGAGACACCAGCCAGTATACAGATAGCTCCGAAGGAGAGGGGACTGAGACACCAGCCAGTATACAGATAGCTCCGAAGGAGAGGGGACTGAGACACCAGCCAGTATACAGATAGCTCCGAAGGAGAGGGGACTGAGACACCAGCCAGTATACAGATAGCTCCGAAGGAGAGGGGACTGAGACACCAGCCAGTATACAGATAGCTCCGAAGGAGAGGGGACTGAGACACCAGCCAGTATACAGATAGCTCCGAAGGAGAGGGGACTGAGACACCAGCCAGTATACAGATAGCTCCGAAGGAGAGGGGACTGAGACACCAGCCAGTATACAGATAGCTCCGAAGGAGAGGGGACTGAGACACCAGCCAGTATACAGATAGCTCCGAAGGAGAGGGGACTGAGACACCAGCCAGTATACAGATAGCTCCGAAGGAGAGGGGACTGAGACACCAGCCAGTATACAGATAGCTCCGAAGGAGAGGGGACTGAGACACCAGCCAGTATACAGATAGCTCCGAAGGAGAGGGGACTGAGACACCAGCCAGTATACAGATAGCTCCGAAGGAGAGGGGACTGAGACACCAGCCAGTATACAGATAGCTCCGAAGGAGAGGGGACTGAGACACCAGCCAGTATACAGATAGCTCCGAAGGAGAGGGGACTGAGACACCAGCCAGTATACAGATAGCTCCGAAGGAGAGGGGACTGAGACACCAGCCAGTATACAGATAGCTCCGAAGGAGAGGGGACTGAGACACCAGCCAGTATACAGATAGCTCCGAAGGAGAGGGGACTGAGACACCAGCCAGTATACAGATAGCTCCGAAGGAGAGGGGACTGAGACACCAGCCAGTATACAGATAGCTCCGAAGGAGAGGGGACTGAGACACCAGCCAGTATACAGATAGCTCCGAAGGAGAGGGGACTGAGACACCAGCCAGTATACAGATAGCTCCGAAGGAGAGGGGACTGAGACACCAGCCAGTATACAGATAGCTCCGAAGGAGAGGGGACTGAGACACCAGCCAGTATACAGATAGCTCCGAAGGAGAGGGGACTGAGACACCAGCCAGTATACAGATAGCTCCGAAGGAGAGGGGACTGAGACACCAGCCAGTATACAGATAGCTCCGAAGGAGAGGGGACTGAGACACCAGCCAGTATACAGATAGCTCCGAAGGAGAGGGGACTGAGACACCAGCCAGTATACAGATAGCTCCGAAGGAGAGGGGACTGAGACACCAGCCAGTATACAGATAGCTCCGAAGGAGAGGGGACTGAGACACCAGCCAGTATACAGATAGCTCCGAAGGAGAGGGGACTGAGACACCAGCCAGTATACAGATAGCTCCGAAGGAGAGGGGACTGAGACACCAGCCAGTATACAGATAGCTCCGAAGGAGAGGGGACTGAGACACCAGCCAGTATACAGATAGCTCCGAAGGAGAGGGGACTGAGACACCAGCCAGTATACAGATAGCTCCGAAGGAGAGGGGACTGAGACACCAGCCAGTATACAGATAGCTCCGAAGGAGAGGGGACTGAGACACCAGCCAGTATACAGATAGCTCCGAAGGAGAGGGGACTGAGACACCAGCCAGTATACAGATAGCTCCGAAGGAGAGGGGACTGAGACACCAGCCAGTATACAGATAGCTCCGAAGGAGAGGGGACTGAGACACCAGCCAGTATACAGATAGCTCCGAAGGAGAGGGGACTGAGACACCAGCCAGTATACAGATAGCTCCGAAGGAGAGGGGACTGAGACACCAGCCAGTATACAGATAGCTCCGAAGGAGAGGGGACTGAGACACCAGCCAGTATACAGATAGCTCCGAAGGAGAGGGGACTGAGACACCAGCCAGTATACAGATAGCTCCGAAGGAGAGGGGACTGAGACACCAGCCAGTATACAGATAGCTCCGAAGGAGAGGGGACTGAGACACCAGCCAGTATACAGATAGCTCCGAAGGAGAGGGGACTGAGACACCAGCCAGTATACAGATAGCTCCGAAGGAGAGGGGACTGAGACACCAGCCAGTATACAGATAGCTCCGAAGGAGAGGGGACTGAGACACCAGCCAGTATACAGATAGCTCCGAAGGAGAGGGGACTGAGACACCAGCCAGTATACAGATAGCTCCGAAGGAGAGGGGACTGAGACACCAGCCAGTATACAGATAGCTCCGAAGGAGAGGGGACTGAGACACCAGCCAGTATACAGATAGCTCCGAAGGAGAGGGGACTGAGACACCAGCCAGTATACAGATAGCTCCGAAGGAGAGGGGACTGAGACACCAGCCAGTATACAGATAGCTCCGAAGGAGAGGGGACTGAGACACCAGCCAGTATACAGATAGCTCCGAAGGAGAGGGGACTGAGACACCAGCCAGTATACAGATAGCTCCGAAGGAGAGGGGACTGAGACACCAGCCAGTATACAGATAGCTCCGAAGGAGAGGGGACTGAGACACCAGCCAGTATACAGATAGCTCCGAAGGAGAGGGGACTGAGACACCAGCCAGTATACAGATAGCTCCGAAGGAGAGGGGACTGAGACACCAGCCAGTATACAGATAGCTCCGAAGGAGAGGGGACTGAGACACCAGCCAGTATACAGATAGCTCCGAAGGAGAGGGGACTGAGACACCAGCCAGTATACAGATAGCTCCGAAGGAGAGGGGACTGAGACACCAGCCAGTATACAGATAGCTCCGAAGGAGAGGGGACTGAGACACCAGCCAGTATACAGATAGCTCCGAAGGAGAGGGGACTGAGACACCAGCCAGTATACAGATAGCTCCGAAGGAGAGGGGACTGAGACACCAGCCAGTATACAGATAGCTCCGAAGGAGAGGGGACTGAGACACCAGCCAGTATACAGATAGCTCCGAAGGAGAGGGGACTGAGACACCAGCCAGTATACAGATAGCTCCGAAGGAGAGGGGACTGAGACACCAGCCAGTATACAGATAGCTCCGAAGGAGAGGGGACTGAGACACCAGCCAGTATACAGATAGCTCCGAAGGAGAGGGGACTGAGACACCAGCCAGTATACAGATAGCTCCGAAGGAGAGGGGACTGAGACACCAGCCAGTATACAGATAGCTCCGAAGGAGAGGGGACTGAGACACCAGCCAGTATACAGATAGCTCCGAAGGAGAGGGGACTGAGACACCAGCCAGTATACAGATAGCTCCGAAGGAGAGGGGACTGAGACACCAGCCAGTATACAGATAGCTCCGAAGGAGAGGGGACTGAGACACCAGCCAGTATACAGATAGCTCCGAAGGAGAGGGGACTGAGACACCAGCCAGTATACAGATAGCTCCGAAGGAGAGGGGACTGAGACACCAGCCAGTATACAGATAGCTCCGAAGGAGAGGGGACTGAGACACCAGCCAGTATACAGATAGCTCCGAAGGAGAGGGGACTGAGACACCAGCCAGTATACAGATAGCTCCGAAGGAGAGGGGACTGAGACACCAGCCAGTATACAGATAGCTCCGAAGGAGAGGGGACTGAGACACCAGCCAGTATACAGATAGCTCCGAAGGAGAGGGGACTGAGACACCAGCCAGTATACAGATAGCTCCGAAGGAGAGGGGACTGAGACACCAGCCAGTATACAGATAGCTCCGAAGGAGAGGGGACTGAGACACCAGCCAGTATACAGATAGCTCCGAAGGAGAGGGGACTGAGACACCAGCCAGTATACAGATAGCTCCGAAGGAGAGGGGACTGAGACACCAGCCAGTATACAGATAGCTCCGAAGGAGAGGGGACTGAGACACCAGCCAGTATACAGATAGCTCCGAAGGAGAGGGGACTGAGACACCAGCCAGTATACAGATAGCTCCGAAGGAGAGGGGACTGAGACACCAGCCAGTATACAGATAGCTCCGAAGGAGAGGGGACTGAGACACCAGCCAGTATACAGATAGCTCCGAAGGAGAGGGGACTGAGACACCAGCCAGTATACAGATAGCTCCGAAGGAGAGGGGACTGAGACACCAGCCAGTATACAGATAGCTCCGAAGGAGAGGGGACTGAGACACCAGCCAGTATACAGATAGCTCCGAAGGAGAGGGGACTGAGACACCAGCCAGTATACAGATAGCTCCGAAGGAGAGGGGACTGAGACACCAGCCAGTATACAGATAGCTCCGAAGGAGAGGGGACTGAGACACCAGCCAGTATACAGATAGCTCCGAAGGAGAGGGGACTGAGACACCAGCCAGTATACAGATAGCTCCGAAGGAGAGGGGACTGAGACACCAGCCAGTATACAGATAGCTCCGAAGGAGAGGGGACTGAGACACCAGCCAGTATACAGATAGCTCCGAAGGAGAGGGGACTGAGACACCAGCCAGTATACAGATAGCTCCGAAGGAGAGGGGACTGAGACACCAGCAGTTTACAGATAGCTCCGAAGGAGTGGGGACTGAGACACCAGCCAGTATACAGATAGCTCCGAAGGAGAGGGGACTGAGACACCAGCCAGTATACAGATAGCTCCGAAGGAGAGGGGACTGAGACACCAGCCAGTATACAGATAGCTCCGAAGGAGAGGGGACTGAGACACCAGCCAGTATACAGATAGCTCCGAAGGAGAGGGGACTGAGACACCAGCCAGTATACAGATAGCTCCGAAGGAGAGGGGACTGAGACACCAGCCAGTATACAGATAGCTCCGAAGGAGAGGGGACTGAGACACCAGCCAGTATACAGATAGCTCCGAAGGAGAGGGGACTGAGACACCAGCCAGTATACAGATAGCTCCGAAGGAGAGGGGACTGAGACACCAGCCAGTATACAGATAGCTCCGAAGGAGAGGGGACTGAGACACCAGCCAGTATACAGATAGCTCCGAAGGAGAGGGGACTGAGACACCAGCCAGTATACAGATAGCTCCGAAGGAGAGGGGACTGAGACACCAGCCAGTATACAGATAGCTCCGAAGGAGAGGGGACTGAGACACCAGCCAGTATACAGATAGCTCCGAAGGAGAGGGGACTGAGACACCAGCCAGTATACAGATAGCTCCGAAGGAGAGGGGACTGAGACACCAGCCAGTATACAGATAGCTCCGAAGGAGAGGGGACTGAGACACCAGCCAGTATACAGATAGCTCCGAAGGAGAGGGGACTGAGACACCAGCCAGTATACAGATAGCTCCGAAGGAGAGGGGACTGAGACACCAGCCAGTATACAGATAGCTCCGAAGGAGAGGGGACTGAGACACCAGCCAGTATACAGATAGCTCCGAAGGAGAGGGGACTGAGACACCAGCCAGTATACAGATAGCTCCGAAGGAGAGGGGACTGAGACACCAGCCAGTATACAGATAGCTCCGAAGGAGAGGGGACTGAGACACCAGCCAGTATACAGATAGCTCCGAAGGAGAGGGGACTGAGACACCAGCCAGTATACAGATAGCTCCGAAGGAGAGGGGACTGAGACACCAGCCAGTATACAGATAGCTCCGAAGGAGAGGGGACTGAGACACCAGCCAGTATACAGATAGCTCCGAAGGAGAGGGGACTGAGACACCAGCCAGTATACAGATAGCTCCGAAGGAGAGGGGACTGAGACACCAGCCAGTATACAGATAGCTCCGAAGGAGAGGGGACTGAGACACCAGCCAGTATACAGATAGCTCCGAAGGAGAGGGGACTGAGACACCAGCCAGTATACAGATAGCTCCGAAGGAGAGGGGACTGAGACACCAGCCAGTATACAGATAGCTCCGAAGGAGAGGGGACTGAGACACCAGCCAGTATACAGATAGCTCCGAAGGAGAGGGGACTGAGACACCAGCCAGTATACAGATAGCTCCGAAGGAGAGGGGACTGAGACACCAGCCAGTATACAGATAGCTCCGAAGGAGAGGGGACTGAGACACCAGCCAGTATACAGATAGCTCCGAAGGAGAGGGGACTGAGACACCAGCCAGTATACAGATAGCTCCGAAGGAGAGGGGACTGAGACACCAGCCAGTATACAGATAGCTCCGAAGGAGAGGGGACTGAGACACCAGCCAGTATACAGATAGCTCCGAAGGAGAGGGGACTGAGACACCAGCCAGTATACAGATAGCTCCGAAGGAGAGGGGACTGAGACACCAGCCAGTATACAGATAGCTCCGAAGGAGAGGGGACTGAGACACCAGCCAGTATACAGATAGCTCCGAAGGAGAGGGGACTGAGACACCAGCCAGTATACAGATAGCTCCGAAGGAGAGGGGACTGAGACACCAGCCAGTATACAGATAGCTCCGAAGGAGAGGGGACTGAGACACCAGCCAGTATACAGATAGCTCCGAAGGAGAGGGGACTGAGACACCAGCCAGTATACAGATAGCTCCGAAGGAGAGGGGACTGAGACACCAGCCAGTATACAGATAGCTCCGAAGGAGAGGGGACTGAGACACCAGCCAGTATACAGATAGCTCCGAAGGAGAGGGGACTGAGACACCAGCCAGTATACAGATAGCTCCGAAGGAGAGGGGACTGAGACACCAGCCAGTATACAGATAGCTCCGAAGGAGAGGGGACTGAGACACCAGCCAGTATACAGATAGCTCCGAAGGAGAGGGGACTGAGACACCAGCCAGTATACAGATAGCTCCGAAGGAGAGGGGACTGAGACACCAGCCAGTATACAGATAGCTCCGAAGGAGAGGGGACTGAGACACCAGCCAGTATACAGATAGCTCCGAAGGAGAGGGGACTGAGACACCAGCCAGTATACAGATAGCTCCGAAGGAGAGGGGACTGAGACACCAGCCAGTATACAGATAGCTCCGAAGGAGAGGGGACTGAGACACCAGCCAGTATACAGATAGCTCCGAAGGAGAGGGGACTGAGACACCAGCCAGTATACAGATAGCTCCGAAGGAGAGGGGACTGAGACACCAGCCAGTATACAGATAGCTCCGAAGGAGAGGGGACTGAGACACCAGCCAGTATACAGATAGCTCCGAAGGAGAGGGGACTGAGACACCAGCCAGTATACAGATAGCTCCGAAGGAGAGGGGACTGAGACACCAGCCAGTATACAGATAGCTCCGAAGGAGAGGGGACTGAGACACCAGCCAGTATACAGATAGCTCCGAAGGAGAGGGGACTGAGACACCAGCCAGTATACAGATAGCTCCGAAGGAGAGGGGACTGAGACACCAGCCAGTATACAGATAGCTCCGAAGGAGAGGGGACTGAGACACCAGCCAGTATACAGATAGCTCCGAAGGAGAGGGGACTGAGACACCAGCCAGTATACAGATAGCTCCGAAGGAGAGGGGACTGAGACACCAGCCAGTATACAGATAGCTCCGAAGGAGAGGGGACTGAGACACCAGCCAGTATACAGATAGCTCCGAAGGAGAGGGGACTGAGACACCAGCCAGTATACAGATAGCTCCGAAGGAGAGGGGACTGAGACACCAGCCAGTATACAGATAGCTCCGAAGGAGAGGGGACTGAGACACCAGCCAGTATACAGATAGCTCCGAAGGAGAGGGGACTGAGACACCAGCCAGTATACAGATAGCTCCGAAGGAGAGGGGACTGAGACACCAGCCAGTATACAGATAGCTCCGAAGGAGAGGGGACTGAGACACCAGCCAGTATACAGATAGCTCCGAAGGAGAGGGGACTGAGACACCAGCCAGTATACAGATAGCTCCGAAGGAGAGGGGACTGAGACACCAGCCAGTATACAGATAGCTCCGAAGGAGAGGGGACTGAGACACCAGCCAGTATACAGATAGCTCCGAAGGAGAGGGGACTGAGACACCAGCCAGTATACAGATAGCTCCGAAGGAGAGGGGACTGAGACACCAGCCAGTATACAGATAGCTCCGAAGGAGAGGGGACTGAGACACCAGCCAGTATACAGATAGCTCCGAAGGAGAGGGGACTGAGACACCAGCCAGTATACAGATAGCTCCGAAGGAGAGGGGACTGAGACACCAGCCAGTATACAGATAGCTCCGAAGGAGAGGGGACTGAGACACCAGCCAGTATACAGATAGCTCCGAAGGAGAGGGGACTGAGACACCAGCCAGTATACAGATAGCTCCGAAGGAGAGGGGACTGAGACACCAGCCAGTATACAGATAGCTCCGAAGGAGAGGGGACTGAGACACCAGCCAGTATACAGATAGCTCCGAAGGAGAGGGGACTGAGACACCAGCCAGTATACAGATAGCTCCGAAGGAGAGGGGACTGAGACACCAGCCAGTATACAGATAGCTCCGAAGGAGAGGGGACTGAGACACCAGCCAGTATACAGATAGCTCCGAAGGAGAGGGGACTGAGACACCAGCCAGTATACAGATAGCTCCGAAGGAGAGGGGACTGAGACACCAGCCAGTATACAGATAGCTCCGAAGGAGAGGGGACTGAGACACCAGCCAGTATACAGATAGCTCCGAAGGAGAGGGGACTGAGACACCAGCCAGTATACAGATAGCTCCGAAGGAGAGGGGACTGAGACACCAGCCAGTATACAGATAGCTCCGAAGGAGAGGGGACTGAGACACCAGCCAGTATACAGATAGCTCCGAAGGAGAGGGGACTGAGACACCAGCCAGTATACAGATAGCTCCGAAGGAGAGGGGACTGAGACACCAGCCAGTATACAGATAGCTCCGAAGGAGAGGGGACTGAGACACCAGCCAGTATACAGATAGCTCCGAAGGAGAGGGGACTGAGACACCAGCCAGTATACAGATAGCTCCGAAGGAGAGGGGACTGAGACACCAGCCAGTATACAGATAGCTCCGAAGGAGAGGGGACTGAGACACCAGCCAGTATACAGATAGCTCCGAAGGAGAGGGGACTGAGACACCAGCCAGTATACAGATAGCTCCGAAGGAGAGGGGACTGAGACACCAGCCAGTATACAGATAGCTCCGAAGGAGAGGGGACTGAGACACCAGCCAGTATACAGATAGCTCCGAAGGAGAGGGGACTGAGACACCAGCCAGTATACAGATAGCTCCGAAGGAGAGGGGACTGAGACACCAGCCAGTATACAGATAGCTCCGAAGGAGAGGGGACTGAGACACCAGCCAGTATACAGATAGCTCCGAAGGAGAGGGGACTGAGACACCAGCCAGTATACAGATAGCTCCGAAGGAGAGGGGACTGAGACACCAGCCAGTATACAGATAGCTCCGAAGGAGAGGGGACTGAGACACCAGCCAGTATACAGATAGCTCCGAAGGAGAGGGGACTGAGACACCAGCCAGTATACAGATAGCTCCGAAGGAGAGGGGACTGAGACACCAGCCAGTATACAGATAGCTCCGAAGGAGAGGGGACTGAGACACCAGCCAGTATACAGATAGCTCCGAAGGAGAGGGGACTGAGACACCAGCCAGTATACAGATAGCTCCGAAGGAGAGGGGACTGAGACACCAGCCAGTATACAGATAGCTCCGAAGGAGAGGGGACTGAGACACCAGCCAGTATACAGATAGCTCCGAAGGAGAGGGGACTGAGACACCAGCCAGTATACAGATAGCTCCGAAGGAGAGGGGACTGAGACACCAGCCAGTATACAGATAGCTCCGAAGGAGAGGGGACTGAGACACCAGCCAGTATACAGATAGCTCCGAAGGAGAGGGGACTGAGACACCAGCCAGTATACAGATAGCTCCGAAGGAGAGGGGACTGAGACACCAGCCAGTATACAGATAGCTCCGAAGGAGAGGGGACTGAGACACCAGCCAGTATACAGATAGCTCCGAAGGAGAGGGGACTGAGACACCAGCCAGTATACAGATAGCTCCGAAGGAGAGGGGACTGAGACACCAGCCAGTATACAGATAGCTCCGAAGGAGAGGGGACTGAGACACCAGCCAGTATACAGATAGCTCCGAAGGAGAGGGGACTGAGACACCAGCCAGTATACAGATAGCTCCGAAGGAGAGGGGACTGAGACACCAGCCAGTATACAGATAGCTCCGAAGGAGAGGGGACTGAGACACCAGCCAGTATACAGATAGCTCCGAAGGAGAGGGGACTGAGACACCAGCCAGTATACAGATAGCTCCGAAGGAGAGGGGACTGAGACACCAGCCAGTATACAGATAGCTCCGAAGGAGAGGGGACTGAGACACCAGCCAGTATACAGATAGCTCCGAAGGAGAGGGGACTGAGACACCAGCCAGTATACAGATAGCTCCGAAGGAGAGGGGACTGAGACACCAGCCAGTATACAGATAGCTCCGAAGGAGAGGGGACTGAGACACCAGCCAGTATACAGATAGCTCCGAAGGAGAGGGGACTGAGACACCAGCCAGTATACAGATAGCTCCGAAGGAGAGGGGACTGAGACACCAGCCAGTATACAGATAGCTCCGAAGGAGAGGGGACTGAGACACCAGCCAGTATACAGATAGCTCCGAAGGAGAGGGGACTGAGACACCAGCCAGTATACAGATAGCTCCGAAGGAGAGGGGACTGAGACACCAGCCAGTATACAGATAGCTCCGAAGGAGAGGGGACTGAGACACCAGCCAGTATACAGATAGCTCCGAAGGAGAGGGGACTGAGACACCAGCCAGTATACAGATAGCTCCGAAGGAGAGGGGACTGAGACACCAGCCAGTATACAGATAGCTCCGAAGGAGAGGGGACTGAGACACCAGCCAGTATACAGATAGCTCCGAAGGAGAGGGGACTGAGACACCAGCCAGTATACAGATAGCTCCGAAGGAGAGGGGACTGAGACACCAGCCAGTATACAGATAGCTCCGAAGGAGAGGGGACTGAGACACCAGCCAGTATACAGATAGCTCCGAAGGAGAGGGGACTGAGACACCAGCCAGTATACAGATAGCTCCGAAGGAGAGGGGACTGAGACACCAGCCAGTATACAGATAGCTCCGAAGGAGAGGGGACTGAGACACCAGCCAGTATACAGATAGCTCCGAAGGAGAGGGGACTGAGACACCAGCCAGTATACAGATAGCTCCGAAGGAGAGGGGACTGAGACACCAGCCAGTATACAGATAGCTCCGAAGGAGAGGGGACTGAGACACCAGCAGTTTACAGATAGCTCCGAAGGAGAGGGGACAGACACCAGCCAGTATACAGATAGACAGATAGCTCCGAAGGAGTGGGGACTGAGACATCAGCCAGTATACAGATAGCTCCGAAGGAGAGGGGACTGAGACACCAGCCAGTATACAGATAGCACCGAAGGAGAGGGGACTGAGACACCAGCCAGTATACAGATAGCTCCGAAGGAGAGGGGACTGAGACACCAGCCAGTATACAGATAGCTCCGAAGGAGAGGGGACTGAGACACCAGCCAGTATACAGATAGCTCCGAAGGAGAGGGGACTGAGACACCAGCCAGTATACAGATAGCTCCGAAGGAGAGGGGACTGAGACACCAGCCAGTATACAGATAGCTCCGAAGGAGAGGGGACTGAGACACCAGCCAGTATACAGATAGCTCCGAAGGAGAGGGGACTGAGACACCAGCCAGTATACAGATAGCTCCGAAGGAGAGGGGACTGAGACACCAGCCAGTATACAGATAGCTCCGAAGGAGAGGGGACTGAGACACCAGCCAGTATACAGATAGCTCCGAAGGAGAGGGGACTGAGACACCAGCCAGTATACAGATAGCTCCGAAGGAGAGGGGACTGAGACACCAGCCAGTATACAGATAGCTCCGAAGGAGAGGGGACTGAGACACCAGCCAGTATACAGATAGCTCCGAAGGAGAGGGGACTGAGACACCAGCCAGTATACAGATAGCTCCGAAGGAGAGGGGACTGAGACACCAGCCAGTATACAGATAGCTCCGAAGGAGAGGGGACTGAGACACCAGCCAGTATACAGATAGCTCCGAAGGAGAGGGGACTGAGACACCAGCCAGTATACAGATAGCTCCGAAGGAGAGGGGACTGAGACACCAGCCAGTATACAGATAGCTCCGAAGGAGAGGGGACTGAGACACCAGCCAGTATACAGATAGCTCCGAAGGAGAGGGGACTGAGACACCAGCCAGTATACAGATAGCTCCGAAGGAGAGGGGACTGAGACACCAGCCAGTATACAGATAGCTCCGAAGGAGAGGGGACTGAGACACCAGCCAGTATACAGATAGCTCCGAAGGAGAGGGGACTGAGACACCAGCCAGTATACAGATAGCTCCGAAGGAGAGGGGACTGAGACACCAGCCAGTATACAGATAGCTCCGAAGGAGAGGGGACTGAGACACCAGCCAGTATACAGATAGCTCCGAAGGAGAGGGGACTGAGACACCAGCCAGTATACAGATAGCTCCGAAGGAGAGGGGACTGAGACACCAGCCAGTATACAGATAGCTCCGAAGGAGAGGGGACTGAGACACCAGCCAGTATACAGATAGCTCCGAAGGAGAGGGGACTGAGACACCAGCCAGTATACAGATAGCTCCGAAGGAGAGGGGACTGAGACACCAGCCAGTATACAGATAGCTCCGAAGGAGAGGGGACTGAGACACCAGCCAGTATACAGATAGCTCCGAAGGAGAGGGGACTGAGACACCAGCCAGTATACAGATAGCTCCGAAGGAGAGGGGACTGAGACACCAGCCAGTATACAGATAGCTCCGAAGGAGAGGGGACTGAGACACCAGCCAGTATACAGATAGCTCCGAAGGAGAGGGGACTGAGACACCAGCCAGTATACAGATAGCTCCGAAGGAGAGGGGACTGAGACACCAGCCAGTATACAGATAGCTCCGAAGGAGAGGGGACTGAGACACCAGCCAGTATACAGATAGCTCCGAAGGAGAGGGGACTGAGACACCAGCCAGTATACAGATAGCTCCGAAGGAGAGGGGACTGAGACACCAGCCAGTATACAGATAGCTCCGAAGGAGAGGGGACTGAGACACCAGCCAGTATACAGATAGCTCCGAAGGAGAGGGGACTGAGACACCAGCCAGTATACAGATAGCTCCGAAGGAGAGGGGACTGAGACACCAGCCAGTATACAGATAGCTCCGAAGGAGAGGGGACTGAGACACCAGCCAGTATACAGATAGCTCCGAAGGAGAGGGGACTGAGACACCAGCCAGTATACAGATAGCTCCGAAGGAGAGGGGACTGAGACACCAGCCAGTATACAGATAGCTCCGAAGGAGAGGGGACTGAGACACCAGCCAGTATACAGATAGCTCCGAAGGAGAGGGGACTGAGACACCAGCCAGTATACAGATAGCTCCGAAGGAGAGGGGACTGAGACACCAGCCAGTATACAGATAGCTCCGAAGGAGAGGGGACTGAGACACCAGCCAGTATACAGATAGCTCCGAAGGAGAGGGGACTGAGACACCAGCCAGTATACAGATAGCTCCGAAGGAGAGGGGACTGAGACACCAGCCAGTATACAGATAGCTCCGAAGGAGAGGGGACTGAGACACCAGCCAGTATACAGATAGCTCCGAAGGAGAGGGGACTGAGACACCAGCCAGTATACAGATAGCTCCGAAGGAGAGGGGACTGAGACACCAGCCAGTATACAGATAGCTCCGAAGGAGAGGGGACTGAGACACCAGCCAGTATACAGATAGCTCCGAAGGAGAGGGGACTGAGACACCAGCCAGTATACAGATAGCTCCGAAGGAGAGGGGACTGAGACACCAGCCAGTATACAGATAGCTCCGAAGGAGAGGGGACTGAGACACCAGCCAGTATACAGATAGCTCCGAAGGAGAGGGGACTGAGACACCAGCCAGTATACAGATAGCTCCGAAGGAGAGGGGACTGAGACACCAGCCAGTATACAGATAGCTCCGAAGGAGAGGGGACTGAGACACCAGCCAGTATACAGATAGCTCCGAAGGAGAGGGGACTGAGACACCAGCCAGTATACAGATAGCTCCGAAGGAGAGGGGACTGAGACACCAGCCAGTATACAGATAGCTCCGAAGGAGAGGGGACTGAGACACCAGCCAGTATACAGATAGCTCCGAAGGAGAGGGGACTGAGACACCAGCCAGTATACAGATAGCTCCGAAGGAGAGGGGACTGAGACACCAGCCAGTATACAGATAGCTCCGAAGGAGAGGGGACTGAGACACCAGCCAGTATACAGATAGCTCCGAAGGAGAGGGGACTGAGACACCAGCCAGTATACAGATAGCTCCGAAGGAGAGGGGACTGAGACACCAGCCAGTATACAGATAGCTCCGAAGGAGAGGGGACTGAGACACCAGCCAGTATACAGATAGCTCCGAAGGAGAGGGGACTGAGACACCAGCCAGTATACAGATAGCTCCGAAGGAGAGGGGACTGAGACACCAGCCAGTATACAGATAGCTCCGAAGGAGAGGGGACTGAGACACCAGCCAGTATACAGATAGCTCCGAAGGAGAGGGGACTGAGACACCAGCCAGTATACAGATAGCTCCGAAGGAGAGGGGACTGAGACACCAGCCAGTATACAGATAGCTCCGAAGGAGAGGGGACTGAGACACCAGCCAGTATACAGATAGCTCCGAAGGAGAGGGGACTGAGACACCAGCCAGTATACAGATAGCTCCGAAGGAGAGGGGACTGAGACACCAGCCAGTATACAGATAGCTCCGAAGGAGAGGGGACTGAGACACCAGCCAGTATACAGATAGCTCCGAAGGAGAGGGGACTGAGACACCAGCCAGTATACAGATAGCTCCGAAGGAGAGGGGACTGAGACACCAGCCAGTATACAGATAGCTCCGAAGGAGAGGGGACTGAGACACCAGCCAGTATACAGATAGCTCCGAAGGAGAGGGGACTGAGACACCAGCCAGTATACAGATAGCTCCGAAGGAGAGGGGACTGAGACACCAGCCAGTATACAGATAGCTCCGAAGGAGAGGGGACTGAGACACCAGCCAGTATACAGATAGCTCCGAAGGAGAGGGGACTGAGACACCAGCCAGTATACAGATAGCTCCGAAGGAGAGGGGACTGAGACACCAGCCAGTATACAGATAGCTCCGAAGGAGAGGGGACTGAGACACCAGCCAGTATACAGATAGCTCCGAAGGAGAGGGGACTGAGACACCAGCCAGTATACAGATAGCTCCGAAGGAGAGGGGACTGAGACACCAGCCAGTATACAGATAGCTCCGAAGGAGAGGGGACTGAGACACCAGCCAGTATACAGATAGCTCCGAAGGAGAGGGGACTGAGACACCAGCCAGTATACAGATAGCTCCGAAGGAGAGGGGACTGAGACACCAGCCAGTATACAGATAGCTCCGAAGGAGAGGGGACTGAGACACCAGCCAGTATACAGATAGCTCCGAAGGAGAGGGGACTGAGACACCAGCCAGTATACAGATAGCTCCGAAGGAGAGGGGACTGAGACACCAGCCAGTATACAGATAGCTCCGAAGGAGAGGGGACTGAGACACCAGCCAGTATACAGATAGCTCCGAAGGAGAGGGGACTGAGACACCAGCCAGTATACAGATAGCTCCGAAGGAGAGGGGACTGAGACACCAGCCAGTATACAGATAGCTCCGAAGGAGAGGGGACTGAGACACCAGCCAGTATACAGATAGCTCCGAAGGAGAGGGGACTGAGACACCAGCCAGTATACAGATAGCTCCGAAGGAGAGGGGACTGAGACACCAGCCAGTATACAGATAGCTCCGAAGGAGAGGGGACTGAGACACCAGCCAGTATACAGATAGCTCCGAAGGAGAGGGGACTGAGACACCAGCCAGTATACAGATAGCTCCGAAGGAGAGGGGACTGAGACACCAGCCAGTATACAGATAGCTCCGAAGGAGAGGGGACTGAGACACCAGCCAGTATACAGATAGCTCCGAAGGAGAGGGGACTGAGACACCAGCCAGTATACAGATAGCTCCGAAGGAGAGGGGACTGAGACACCAGCCAGTATACAGATAGCTCCGAAGGAGAGGGGACTGAGACACCAGCCAGTATACAGATAGCTCCGAAGGAGAGGGGACTGAGACACCAGCCAGTATACAGATAGCTCCGAAGGAGAGGGGACTGAGACACCAGCCAGTATACAGATAGCTCCGAAGGAGAGGGGACTGAGACACCAGCCAGTATACAGATAGCTCCGAAGGAGAGGGGACTGAGACACCAGCCAGTATACAGATAGCTCCGAAGGAGAGGGGACTGAGACACCAGCCAGTATACAGATAGCTCCGAAGGAGAGGGGACTGAGACACCAGCCAGTATACAGATAGCTCCGAAGGAGAGGGGACTGAGACACCAGCCAGTATACAGATAGCTCCGAAGGAGAGGGGACTGAGACACCAGCCAGTATACAGATAGCTCCGAAGGAGAGGGGACTGAGACACCAGCCAGTATACAGATAGCTCCGAAGGAGAGGGGACTGAGACACCAGCCAGTATACAGATAGCTCCGAAGGAGAGGGGACTGAGACACCAGCCAGTATACAGATAGCTCCGAAGGAGAGGGGACTGAGACACCAGCCAGTATACAGATAGCTCCGAAGGAGAGGGGACTGAGACACCAGCCAGTATACAGATAGCTCCGAAGGAGAGGGGACTGAGACACCAGCCAGTATACAGATAGCTCCGAAGGAGAGGGGACTGAGACACCAGCCAGTATACAGATAGCTCCGAAGGAGAGGGGACTGAGACACCAGCCAGTATACAGATAGCTCCGAAGGAGAGGGGACTGAGACACCAGCCAGTATACAGATAGCTCCGAAGGAGAGGGGACTGAGACACCAGCCAGTATACAGATAGCTCCGAAGGAGAGGGGACTGAGACACCAGCCAGTATACAGATAGCTCCGAAGGAGAGGGGACTGAGACACCAGCCAGTATACAGATAGCTCCGAAGGAGAGGGGACTGAGACACCAGCCAGTATACAGATAGCTCCGAAGGAGAGGGGACTGAGACACCAGCCAGTATACAGATAGCTCCGAAGGAGAGGGGACTGAGACACCAGCCAGTATACAGATAGCTCCGAAGGAGAGGGGACTGAGACACCAGCCAGTATACAGATAGCTCCGAAGGAGAGGGGACTGAGACACCAGCCAGTATACAGATAGCTCCGAAGGAGAGGGGACTGAGACACCAGCCAGTATACAGATAGCTCCGAAGGAGAGGGGACTGAGACACCAGCCAGTATACAGATAGCTCCGAAGGAGAGGGGACTGAGACACCAGCCAGTATACAGATAGCTCCGAAGGAGAGGGGACTGAGACACCAGCCAGTATACAGATAGCTCCGAAGGAGAGGGGACTGAGACACCAGCCAGTATACAGATAGCTCCGAAGGAGAGGGGACTGAGACACCAGCCAGTATACAGATAGCTCCGAAGGAGAGGGGACTGAGACACCAGCCAGTATACAGATAGCTCCGAAGGAGAGGGGACTGAGACACCAGCCAGTATACAGATAGCTCCGAAGGAGAGGGGACTGAGACACCAGCCAGTATACAGATAGCTCCGAAGGAGAGGGGACTGAGACACCAGCCAGTATACAGATAGCTCCGAAGGAGAGGGGACTGAGACACCAGCCAGTATACAGATAGCTCCGAAGGAGAGGGGACTGAGACACCAGCCAGTATACAGATAGCTCCGAAGGAGAGGGGACTGAGACACCAGCCAGTATACAGATAGCTCCGAAGGAGAGGGGACTGAGACACCAGCCAGTATACAGATAGCTCCGAAGGAGAGGGGACTGAGACACCAGCCAGTATACAGATAGCTCCGAAGGAGAGGGGACTGAGACACCAGCCAGTATACAGATAGCTCCGAAGGAGAGGGGACTGAGACACCAGCCAGTATACAGATAGCTCCGAAGGAGAGGGGACTGAGACACCAGCCAGTATACAGATAGCTCCGAAGGAGAGGGGACTGAGACACCAGCCAGTATACAGATAGCTCCGAAGGAGAGGGGACTGAGACACCAGCCAGTATACAGATAGCTCCGAAGGAGAGGGGACTGAGACACCAGCCAGTATACAGATAGCTCCGAAGGAGAGGGGACTGAGACACCAGCCAGTATACAGATAGCTCCGAAGGAGAGGGGACTGAGACACCAGCCAGTATACAGATAGCTCCGAAGGAGAGGGGACTGAGACACCAGCCAGTATACAGATAGCTCCGAAGGAGAGGGGACTGAGACACCAGCCAGTATACAGATAGCTCCGAAGGAGAGGGGACTGAGACACCAGCCAGTATACAGATAGCTCCGAAGGAGAGGGGACTGAGACACCAGCCAGTATACAGATAGCTCCGAAGGAGAGGGGACTGAGACACCAGCCAGTATACAGATAGCTCCGAAGGAGAGGGGACTGAGACACCAGCCAGTATACAGATAGCTCCGAAGGAGAGGGGACTGAGACACCAGCCAGTATACAGATAGCTCCGAAGGAGAGGGGACTGAGACACCAGCCAGTATACAGATAGCTCCGAAGGAGAGGGGACTGAGACACCAGCCAGTATACAGATAGCTCCGAAGGAGAGGGGACTGAGACACCAGCCAGTATACAGATAGCTCCGAAGGAGAGGGGACTGAGACACCAGCCAGTATACAGATAGCTCCGAAGGAGAGGGGACTGAGACACCAGCCAGTATACAGATAGCTCCGAAGGAGAGGGGACTGAGACACCAGCCAGTATACAGATAGCTCCGAAGGAGAGGGGACTGAGACACCAGCCAGTATACAGATAGCTCCGAAGGAGAGGGGACTGAGACACCAGCCAGTATACAGATAGCTCCGAAGGAGAGGGGACTGAGACACCAGCCAGTATACAGATAGCTCCGAAGGAGAGGGGACTGAGACACCAGCCAGTATACAGATAGCTCCGAAGGAGAGGGGACTGAGACACCAGCCAGTATACAGATAGCTCCGAAGGAGAGGGGACTGAGACACCAGCCAGTATACAGATAGCTCCGAAGGAGAGGGGACTGAGACACCAGCCAGTATACAGATAGCTCCGAAGGAGAGGGGACTGAGACACCAGCCAGTATACAGATAGCTCCGAAGGAGAGGGGACTGAGACACCAGCCAGTATACAGATAGCTCCGAAGGAGAGGGGACTGAGACACCAGCCAGTATACAGATAGCTCCGAAGGAGAGGGGACTGAGACACCAGCCAGTATACAGATAGCTCCGAAGGAGAGGGGACTGAGACACCAGCCAGTATACAGATAGCTCCGAAGGAGAGGGGACTGAGACACCAGCCAGTATACAGATAGCTCCGAAGGAGAGGGGACTGAGACACCAGCCAGTATACAGATAGCTCCGAAGGAGAGGGGACTGAGACACCAGCCAGTATACAGATAGCTCCGAAGGAGAGGGGACTGAGACACCAGCCAGTATACAGATAGCTCCGAAGGAGAGGGGACTGAGACACCAGCCAGTATACAGATAGCTCCGAAGGAGAGGGGACTGAGACACCAGCCAGTATACAGATAGCTCCGAAGGAGAGGGGACTGAGACACCAGCCAGTATACAGATAGCTCCGAAGGAGAGGGGACTGAGACACCAGCCAGTATACAGATAGCTCCGAAGGAGAGGGGACTGAGACACCAGCCAGTATACAGATAGCTCCGAAGGAGAGGGGACTGAGACACCAGCCAGTATACAGATAGCTCCGAAGGAGAGGGGACTGAGACACCAGCCAGTATACAGATAGCTCCGAAGGAGAGGGGACTGAGACACCAGCCAGTATACAGATAGCTCCGAAGGAGAGGGGACTGAGACACCAGCCAGTATACAGATAGCTCCGAAGGAGAGGGGACTGAGACACCAGCCAGTATACAGATAGCTCCGAAGGAGAGGGGACTGAGACACCAGCCAGTATACAGATAGCTCCGAAGGAGAGGGGACTGAGACACCAGCCAGTATACAGATAGCTCCGAAGGAGAGGGGACTGAGACACCAGCCAGTATACAGATAGCTCCGAAGGAGAGGGGACTGAGACACCAGCCAGTATACAGATAGCTCCGAAGGAGAGGGGACTGAGACACCAGCCAGTATACAGATAGCTCCGAAGGAGAGGGGACTGAGACACCAGCCAGTATACAGATAGCTCCGAAGGAGAGGGGACTGAGACACCAGCCAGTATACAGATAGCTCCGAAGGAGAGGGGACTGAGACACCAGCCAGTATACAGATAGCTCCGAAGGAGAGGGGACTGAGACACCAGCCAGTATACAGATAGCTCCGAAGGAGAGGGGACTGAGACACCAGCCAGTATACAGATAGCTCCGAAGGAGAGGGGACTGAGACACCAGCCAGTATACAGATAGCTCCGAAGGAGAGGGGACTGAGACACCAGCCAGTATACAGATAGCTCCGAAGGAGAGGGGACTGAGACACCAGCCAGTATACAGATAGCTCCGAAGGAGAGGGGACTGAGACACCAGCCAGTATACAGATAGCTCCGAAGGAGAGGGGACTGAGACACCAGCCAGTATACAGATAGCTCCGAAGGAGAGGGGACTGAGACACCAGCCAGTATACAGATAGCTCCGAAGGAGAGGGGACTGAGACACCAGCCAGTATACAGATAGCTCCGAAGGAGAGGGGACTGAGACACCAGCCAGTATACAGATAGCTCCGAAGGAGAGGGGACTGAGACACCAGCCAGTATACAGATAGCTCCGAAGGAGAGGGGACTGAGACACCAGCCAGTATACAGATAGCTCCGAAGGAGAGGGGACTGAGACACCAGCCAGTATACAGATAGCTCCGAAGGAGAGGGGACTGAGACACCAGCCAGTATACAGATAGCTCCGAAGGAGAGGGGACTGAGACACCAGCCAGTATACAGATAGCTCCGAAGGAGAGGGGACTGAGACACCAGCCAGTATACAGATAGCTCCGAAGGAGAGGGGACTGAGACACCAGCCAGTATACAGATAGCTCCGAAGGAGAGGGGACTGAGACACCAGCCAGTATACAGATAGCTCCGAAGGAGAGGGGACTGAGACACCAGCCAGTATACAGATAGCTCCGAAGGAGAGGGGACTGAGACACCAGCCAGTATACAGATAGCTCCGAAGGAGAGGGGACTGAGACACCAGCCAGTATACAGATAGCTCCGAAGGAGAGGGGACTGAGACACCAGCCAGTATACAGATAGCTCCGAAGGAGAGGGGACTGAGACACCAGCCAGTATACAGATAGCTCCGAAGGAGAGGGGACTGAGACACCAGCCAGTATACAGATAGCTCCGAAGGAGAGGGGACTGAGACACCAGCCAGTATACAGATAGCTCCGAAGGAGAGGGGACTGAGACACCAGCCAGTATACAGATAGCTCCGAAGGAGAGGGGACTGAGACACCAGCCAGTATACAGATAGCTCCGAAGGAGAGGGGACTGAGACACCAGCCAGTATACAGATAGCTCCGAAGGAGAGGGGACTGAGACACCAGCCAGTATACAGATAGCTCCGAAGGAGAGGGGACTGAGACACCAGCCAGTATACAGATAGCTCCGAAGGAGAGGGGACTGAGACACCAGCCAGTATACAGATAGCTCCGAAGGAGAGGGGACTGAGACACCAGCCAGTATACAGATAGCTCCGAAGGAGAGGGGACTGAGACACCAGCCAGTATACAGATAGCTCCGAAGGAGAGGGGACTGAGACACCAGCCAGTATACAGATAGCTCCGAAGGAGAGGGGACTGAGACACCAGCCAGTATACAGATAGCTCCGAAGGAGAGGGGACTGAGACACCAGCCAGTATACAGATAGCTCCGAAGGAGAGGGGACTGAGACACCAGCCAGTATACAGATAGCTCCGAAGGAGAGGGGACTGAGACACCAGCCAGTATACAGATAGCTCCGAAGGAGAGGGGACTGAGACACCAGCCAGTATACAGATAGCTCCGAAGGAGAGGGGACTGAGACACCAGCCAGTATACAGATAGCTCCGAAGGAGAGGGGACTGAGACACCAGCCAGTATACAGATAGCTCCGAAGGAGAGGGGACTGAGACACCAGCCAGTATACAGATAGCTCCGAAGGAGAGGGGACTGAGACACCAGCCAGTATACAGATAGCTCCGAAGGAGAGGGGACTGAGACACCAGCCAGTATACAGATAGCTCCGAAGGAGAGGGGACTGAGACACCAGCCAGTATACAGATAGCTCCGAAGGAGAGGGGACTGAGACACCAGCCAGTATACAGATAGCTCCGAAGGAGAGGGGACTGAGACACCAGCCAGTATACAGATAGCTCCGAAGGAGAGGGGACTGAGACACCAGCCAGTATACAGATAGCTCCGAAGGAGAGGGGACTGAGACACCAGCCAGTATACAGATAGCTCCGAAGGAGAGGGGACTGAGACACCAGCCAGTATACAGATAGCTCCGAAGGAGAGGGGACTGAGACACCAGCCAGTATACAGATAGCTCCGAAGGAGAGGGGACTGAGACACCAGCCAGTATACAGATAGCTCCGAAGGAGAGGGGACTGAGACACCAGCCAGTATACAGATAGCTCCGAAGGAGAGGGGACTGAGACACCAGCCAGTATACAGATAGCTCCGAAGGAGAGGGGACTGAGACACCAGCCAGTATACAGATAGCTCCGAAGGAGAGGGGACTGAGACACCAGCCAGTATACAGATAGCTCCGAAGGAGAGGGGACTGAGACACCAGCCAGTATACAGATAGCTCCGAAGGAGAGGGGACTGAGACACCAGCCAGTATACAGATAGCTCCGAAGGAGAGGGGACTGAGACACCAGCCAGTATACAGATAGCTCCGAAGGAGAGGGGACTGAGACACCAGCCAGTATACAGATAGCTCCGAAGGAGAGGGGACTGAGACACCAGCCAGTATACAGATAGCTCCGAAGGAGAGGGGACTGAGACACCAGCCAGTATACAGATAGCTCCGAAGGAGAGGGGACTGAGACACCAGCCAGTATACAGATAGCTCCGAAGGAGAGGGGACTGAGACACCAGCCAGTATACAGATAGCTCCGAAGGAGAGGGGACTGAGACACCAGCCAGTATACAGATAGCTCCGAAGGAGAGGGGACTGAGACACCAGCCAGTATACAGATAGCTCCGAAGGAGAGGGGACTGAGACACCAGCCAGTATACAGATAGCTCCGAAGGAGAGGGGACTGAGACACCAGCCAGTATACAGATAGCTCCGAAGGAGAGGGGACTGAGACACCAGCCAGTATACAGATAGCTCCGAAGGAGAGGGGACTGAGACACCAGCCAGTATACAGATAGCTCCGAAGGAGAGGGGACTGAGACACCAGCCAGTATACAGATAGCTCCGAAGGAGAGGGGACTGAGACACCAGCCAGTATACAGATAGCTCCGAAGGAGAGGGGACTGAGACACCAGCCAGTATACAGATAGCTCCGAAGGAGAGGGGACTGAGACACCAGCCAGTATACAGATAGCTCCGAAGGAGAGGGGACTGAGACACCAGCCAGTATACAGATAGCTCCGAAGGAGAGGGGACTGAGACACCAGCCAGTATACAGATAGCTCCGAAGGAGAGGGGACTGAGACACCAGCCAGTATACAGATAGCTCCGAAGGAGAGGGGACTGAGACACCAGCCAGTATACAGATAGCTCCGAAGGAGAGGGGACTGAGACACCAGCCAGTATACAGATAGCTCCGAAGGAGAGGGGACTGAGACACCAGCCAGTATACAGATAGCTCCGAAGGAGAGGGGACTGAGACACCAGCCAGTATACAGATAGCTCCGAAGGAGAGGGGACTGAGACACCAGCCAGTATACAGATAGCTCCGAAGGAGAGGGGACTGAGACACCAGCCAGTATACAGATAGCTCCGAAGGAGAGGGGACTGAGACACCAGCCAGTATACAGATAGCTCCGAAGGAGAGGGGACTGAGACACCAGCCAGTATACAGATAGCTCCGAAGGAGAGGGGACTGAGACACCAGCCAGTATACAGATAGCTCCGAAGGAGAGGGGACTGAGACACCAGCCAGTATACAGATAGCTCCGAAGGAGAGGGGACTGAGACACCAGCCAGTATACAGATAGCTCCGAAGGAGAGGGGACTGAGACACCAGCCAGTATACAGATAGCTCCGAAGGAGAGGGGACTGAGACACCAGCCAGTATACAGATAGCTCCGAAGGAGAGGGGACTGAGACACCAGCCAGTATACAGATAGCTCCGAAGGAGAGGGGACTGAGACACCAGCCAGTATACAGATAGCTCCGAAGGAGAGGGGACTGAGACACCAGCCAGTATACAGATAGCTCCGAAGGAGAGGGGACTGAGACACCAGCCAGTATACAGATAGCTCCGAAGGAGAGGGGACTGAGACACCAGCCAGTATACAGATAGCTCCGAAGGAGAGGGGACTGAGACACCAGCCAGTATACAGATAGCTCCGAAGGAGAGGGGACTGAGACACCAGCCAGTATACAGATAGCTCCGAAGGAGAGGGGACTGAGACACCAGCCAGTATACAGATAGCTCCGAAGGAGAGGGGACTGAGACACCAGCCAGTATACAGATAGCTCCGAAGGAGAGGGGACTGAGACACCAGCCAGTATACAGATAGCTCCGAAGGAGAGGGGACTGAGACACCAGCCAGTATACAGATAGCTCCGAAGGAGAGGGGACTGAGACACCAGCCAGTATACAGATAGCTCCGAAGGAGAGGGGACTGAGACACCAGCCAGTATACAGATAGCTCCGAAGGAGAGGGGACTGAGACACCAGCCAGTATACAGATAGCTCCGAAGGAGAGGGGACTGAGACACCAGCCAGTATACAGATAGCTCCGAAGGAGAGGGGACTGAGACACCAGCCAGTATACAGATAGCTCCGAAGGAGAGGGGACTGAGACACCAGCCAGTATACAGATAGCTCCGAAGGAGAGGGGACTGAGACACCAGCCAGTATACAGATAGCTCCGAAGGAGAGGGGACTGAGACACCAGCCAGTATACAGATAGCTCCGAAGGAGAGGGGACTGAGACACCAGCCAGTATACAGATAGCTCCGAAGGAGAGGGGACTGAGACACCAGCCAGTATACAGATAGCTCCGAAGGAGAGGGGACTGAGACACCAGCCAGTATACAGATAGCTCCGAAGGAGAGGGGACTGAGACACCAGCCAGTATACAGATAGCTCCGAAGGAGAGGGGACTGAGACACCAGCCAGTATACAGATAGCTCCGAAGGAGAGGGGACTGAGACACCAGCCAGTATACAGATAGCTCCGAAGGAGAGGGGACTGAGACACCAGCCAGTATACAGATAGCTCCGAAGGAGAGGGGACTGAGACACCAGCCAGTATACAGATAGCTCCGAAGGAGAGGGGACTGAGACACCAGCCAGTATACAGATAGCTCCGAAGGAGAGGGGACTGAGACACCAGCCAGTATACAGATAGCTCCGAAGGAGAGGGGACTGAGACACCAGCCAGTATACAGATAGCTCCGAAGGAGAGGGGACTGAGACACCAGCCAGTATACAGATAGCTCCGAAGGAGAGGGGACTGAGACACCAGCCAGTATACAGATAGCTCCGAAGGAGAGGGGACTGAGACACCAGCCAGTATACAGATAGCTCCGAAGGAGAGGGGACTGAGACACCAGCCAGTATACAGATAGCTCCGAAGGAGAGGGGACTGAGACACCAGCCAGTATACAGATAGCTCCGAAGGAGAGGGGACTGAGACACCAGCCAGTATACAGATAGCTCCGAAGGAGAGGGGACTGAGACACCAGCCAGTATACAGATAGCTCCGAAGGAGAGGGGACTGAGACACCAGCCAGTATACAGATAGCTCCGAAGGAGAGGGGACTGAGACACCAGCCAGTATACAGATAGCTCCGAAGGAGAGGGGACTGAGACACCAGCCAGTATACAGATAGCTCCGAAGGAGAGGGGACTGAGACACCAGCCAGTATACAGATAGCTCCGAAGGAGAGGGGACTGAGACACCAGCCAGTATACAGATAGCTCCGAAGGAGAGGGGACTGAGACACCAGCCAGTATACAGATAGCTCCGAAGGAGAGGGGACTGAGACACCAGCCAGTATACAGATAGCTCCGAAGGAGAGGGGACTGAGACACCAGCCAGTATACAGATAGCTCCGAAGGAGAGGGGACTGAGACACCAGCCAGTATACAGATAGCTCCGAAGGAGAGGGGACTGAGACACCAGCCAGTATACAGATAGCTCCGAAGGAGAGGGGACTGAGACACCAGCCAGTATACAGATAGCTCCGAAGGAGAGGGGACTGAGACACCAGCCAGTATACAGATAGCTCCGAAGGAGAGGGGACTGAGACACCAGCCAGTATACAGATAGCTCCGAAGGAGAGGGGACTGAGACACCAGCCAGTATACAGATAGCTCCGAAGGAGAGGGGACTGAGACACCAGCCAGTATACAGATAGCTCCGAAGGAGAGGGGACTGAGACACCAGCCAGTATACAGATAGCTCCGAAGGAGAGGGGACTGAGACACCAGCCAGTATACAGATAGCTCCGAAGGAGAGGGGACTGAGACACCAGCCAGTATACAGATAGCTCCGAAGGAGAGGGGACTGAGACACCAGCCAGTATACAGATAGCTCCGAAGGAGAGGGGACTGAGACACCAGCCAGTATACAGATAGCTCCGAAGGAGAGGGGACTGAGACACCAGCCAGTATACAGATAGCTCCGAAGGAGAGGGGACTGAGACACCAGCCAGTATACAGATAGCTCCGAAGGAGAGGGGACTGAGACACCAGCCAGTATACAGATAGCTCCGAAGGAGAGGGGACTGAGACACCAGCCAGTATACAGATAGCTCCGAAGGAGAGGGGACTGAGACACCAGCCAGTATACAGATAGCTCCGAAGGAGAGGGGACTGAGACACCAGCCAGTATACAGATAGCTCCGAAGGAGAGGGGACTGAGACACCAGCCAGTATACAGATAGCTCCGAAGGAGAGGGGACTGAGACACCAGCCAGTATACAGATAGCTCCGAAGGAGAGGGGACTGAGACACCAGCCAGTATACAGATAGCTCCGAAGGAGAGGGGACTGAGACACCAGCCAGTATACAGATAGCTCCGAAGGAGAGGGGACTGAGACACCAGCCAGTATACAGATAGCTCCGAAGGAGAGGGGACTGAGACACCAGCCAGTATACAGATAGCTCCGAAGGAGAGGGGACTGAGACACCAGCCAGTATACAGATAGCTCCGAAGGAGAGGGGACTGAGACACCAGCCAGTATACAGATAGCTCCGAAGGAGAGGGGACTGAGACACCAGCCAGTATACAGATAGCTCCGAAGGAGAGGGGACTGAGACACCAGCCAGTATACAGATAGCTCCGAAGGAGAGGGGACTGAGACACCAGCCAGTATACAGATAGCTCCGAAGGAGAGGGGACTGAGACACCAGCCAGTATACAGATAGCTCCGAAGGAGAGGGGACTGAGACACCAGCCAGTATACAGATAGCTCCGAAGGAGAGGGGACTGAGACACCAGCCAGTATACAGATAGCTCCGAAGGAGAGGGGACTGAGACACCAGCCAGTATACAGATAGCTCCGAAGGAGAGGGGACTGAGACACCAGCCAGTATACAGATAGCTCCGAAGGAGAGGGGACTGAGACACCAGCCAGTATACAGATAGCTCCGAAGGAGAGGGGACTGAGACACCAGCCAGTATACAGATAGCTCCGAAGGAGAGGGGACTGAGACACCAGCCAGTATACAGATAGCTCCGAAGGAGAGGGGACTGAGACACCAGCCAGTATACAGATAGCTCCGAAGGAGAGGGGACTGAGACACCAGCCAGTATACAGATAGCTCCGAAGGAGAGGGGACTGAGACACCAGCCAGTATACAGATAGCTCCGAAGGAGAGGGGACTGAGACACCAGCCAGTATACAGATAGCTCCGAAGGAGAGGGGACTGAGACACCAGCCAGTATACAGATAGCTCCGAAGGAGAGGGGACTGAGACACCAGCCAGTATACAGATAGCTCCGAAGGAGAGGGGACTGAGACACCAGCCAGTATACAGATAGCTCCGAAGGAGAGGGGACTGAGACACCAGCCAGTATACAGATAGCTCCGAAGGAGAGGGGACTGAGACACCAGCCAGTATACAGATAGCTCCGAAGGAGAGGGGACTGAGACACCAGCCAGTATACAGATAGCTCCGAAGGAGAGGGGACTGAGACACCAGCCAGTATACAGATAGCTCCGAAGGAGAGGGGACTGAGACACCAGCCAGTATACAGATAGCTCCGAAGGAGAGGGGACTGAGACACCAGCCAGTATACAGATAGCTCCGAAGGAGAGGGGACTGAGACACCAGCCAGTATACAGATAGCTCCGAAGGAGAGGGGACTGAGACACCAGCCAGTATACAGATAGCTCCGAAGGAGAGGGGACTGAGACACCAGCCAGTATACAGATAGCTCCGAAGGAGAGGGGACTGAGACACCAGCCAGTATACAGATAGCTCCGAAGGAGAGGGGACTGAGACACCAGCCAGTATACAGATAGCTCCGAAGGAGAGGGGACTGAGACACCAGCCAGTATACAGATAGCTCCGAAGGAGAGGGGACTGAGACACCAGCCAGTATACAGATAGCTCCGAAGGAGAGGGGACTGAGACACCAGCCAGTATACAGATAGCTCCGAAGGAGAGGGGACTGAGACACCAGCCAGTATACAGATAGCTCCGAAGGAGAGGGGACTGAGACACCAGCCAGTATACAGATAGCTCCGAAGGAGAGGGGACTGAGACACCAGCCAGTATACAGATAGCTCCGAAGGAGAGGGGACTGAGACACCAGCCAGTATACAGATAGCTCCGAAGGAGAGGGGACTGAGACACCAGCCAGTATACAGATAGCTCCGAAGGAGAGGGGACTGAGACACCAGCCAGTATACAGATAGCTCCGAAGGAGAGGGGACTGAGACACCAGCCAGTATACAGATAGCTCCGAAGGAGAGGGGACTGAGACACCAGCCAGTATACAGATAGCTCCGAAGGAGAGGGGACTGAGACACCAGCCAGTATACAGATAGCTCCGAAGGAGAGGGGACTGAGACACCAGCCAGTATACAGATAGCTCCGAAGGAGAGGGGACTGAGACACCAGCCAGTATACAGATAGCTCCGAAGGAGAGGGGACTGAGACACCAGCCAGTATACAGATAGCTCCGAAGGAGAGGGGACTGAGACACCAGCCAGTATACAGATAGCTCCGAAGGAGAGGGGACTGAGACACCAGCCAGTATACAGATAGCTCCGAAGGAGAGGGGACTGAGACACCAGCCAGTATACAGATAGCTCCGAAGGAGAGGGGACTGAGACACCAGCCAGTATACAGATAGCTCCGAAGGAGAGGGGACTGAGACACCAGCCAGTATACAGATAGCTCCGAAGGAGAGGGGACTGAGACACCAGCCAGTATACAGATAGCTCCGAAGGAGAGGGGACTGAGACACCAGCCAGTATACAGATAGCTCCGAAGGAGAGGGGACTGAGACACCAGCCAGTATACAGATAGCTCCGAAGGAGAGGGGACTGAGACACCAGCCAGTATACAGATAGCTCCGAAGGAGAGGGGACTGAGACACCAGCCAGTATACAGATAGCTCCGAAGGAGAGGGGACTGAGACACCAGCCAGTATACAGATAGCTCCGAAGGAGAGGGGACTGAGACACCAGCCAGTATACAGATAGCTCCGAAGGAGAGGGGACTGAGACACCAGCCAGTATACAGATAGCTCCGAAGGAGAGGGGACTGAGACACCAGCCAGTATACAGATAGCTCCGAAGGAGAGGGGACTGAGACACCAGCCAGTATACAGATAGCTCCGAAGGAGAGGGGACTGAGACACCAGCCAGTATACAGATAGCTCCGAAGGAGAGGGGACTGAGACACCAGCCAGTATACAGATAGCTCCGAAGGAGAGGGGACTGAGACACCAGCCAGTATACAGATAGCTCCGAAGGAGAGGGGACTGAGACACCAGCCAGTATACAGATAGCTCCGAAGGAGAGGGGACTGAGACACCAGCCAGTATACAGATAGCTCCGAAGGAGAGGGGACTGAGACACCAGCCAGTATACAGATAGCTCCGAAGGAGAGGGGACTGAGACACCAGCCAGTATACAGATAGCTCCGAAGGAGAGGGGACTGAGACACCAGCCAGTATACAGATAGCTCCGAAGGAGAGGGGACTGAGACACCAGCCAGTATACAGATAGCTCCGAAGGAGAGGGGACTGAGACACCAGCCAGTATACAGATAGCTCCGAAGGAGAGGGGACTGAGACACCAGCCAGTATACAGATAGCTCCGAAGGAGAGGGGACTGAGACACCAGCCAGTATACAGATAGCTCCGAAGGAGAGGGGACTGAGACACCAGCCAGTATACAGATAGCTCCGAAGGAGAGGGGACTGAGACACCAGCCAGTATACAGATAGCTCCGAAGGAGAGGGGACTGAGACACCAGCCAGTATACAGATAGCTCCGAAGGAGAGGGGACTGAGACACCAGCCAGTATACAGATAGCTCCGAAGGAGAGGGGACTGAGACACCAGCCAGTATACAGATAGCTCCGAAGGAGAGGGGACTGAGACACCAGCCAGTATACAGATAGCTCCGAAGGAGAGGGGACTGAGACACCAGCCAGTATACAGATAGCTCCGAAGGAGAGGGGACTGAGACACCAGCCAGTATACAGATAGCTCCGAAGGAGAGGGGACTGAGACACCAGCCAGTATACAGATAGCTCCGAAGGAGAGGGGACTGAGACACCAGCCAGTATACAGATAGCTCCGAAGGAGAGGGGACTGAGACACCAGCCAGTATACAGATAGCTCCGAAGGAGAGGGGACTGAGACACCAGCCAGTATACAGATAGCTCCGAAGGAGAGGGGACTGAGACACCAGCCAGTATACAGATAGCTCCGAAGGAGAGGGGACTGAGACACCAGCCAGTATACAGATAGCTCCGAAGGAGAGGGGACTGAGACACCAGCCAGTATACAGATAGCTCCGAAGGAGAGGGGACTGAGACACCAGCCAGTATACAGATAGCTCCGAAGGAGAGGGGACTGAGACACCAGCCAGTATACAGATAGCTCCGAAGGAGAGGGGACTGAGACACCAGCCAGTATACAGATAGCTCCGAAGGAGAGGGGACTGAGACACCAGCCAGTATACAGATAGCTCCGAAGGAGAGGGGACTGAGACACCAGCCAGTATACAGATAGCTCCGAAGGAGAGGGGACTGAGACACCAGCCAGTATACAGATAGCTCCGAAGGAGAGGGGACTGAGACACCAGCCAGTATACAGATAGCTCCGAAGGAGAGGGGACTGAGACACCAGCCAGTATACAGATAGCTCCGAAGGAGAGGGGACTGAGACACCAGCCAGTATACAGATAGCTCCGAAGGAGAGGGGACTGAGACACCAGCCAGTATACAGATAGCTCCGAAGGAGAGGGGACTGAGACACCAGCCAGTATACAGATAGCTCCGAAGGAGAGGGGACTGAGACACCAGCCAGTATACAGATAGCTCCGAAGGAGAGGGGACTGAGACACCAGCCAGTATACAGATAGCTCCGAAGGAGAGGGGACTGAGACACCAGCCAGTATACAGATAGCTCCGAAGGAGAGGGGACTGAGACACCAGCCAGTATACAGATAGCTCCGAAGGAGAGGGGACTGAGACACCAGCCAGTATACAGATAGCTCCGAAGGAGAGGGGACTGAGACACCAGCCAGTATACAGATAGCTCCGAAGGAGAGGGGACTGAGACACCAGCCAGTATACAGATAGCTCCGAAGGAGAGGGGACTGAGACACCAGCCAGTATACAGATAGCTCCGAAGGAGAGGGGACTGAGACACCAGCCAGTATACAGATAGCTCCGAAGGAGAGGGGACTGAGACACCAGCCAGTATACAGATAGCTCCGAAGGAGAGGGGACTGAGACACCAGCCAGTATACAGATAGCTCCGAAGGAGAGGGGACTGAGACACCAGCCAGTATACAGATAGCTCCGAAGGAGAGGGGACTGAGACACCAGCCAGTATACAGATAGCTCCGAAGGAGAGGGGACTGAGACACCAGCCAGTATACAGATAGCTCCGAAGGAGAGGGGACTGAGACACCAGCCAGTATACAGATAGCTCCGAAGGAGAGGGGACTGAGACACCAGCCAGTATACAGATAGCTCCGAAGGAGAGGGGACTGAGACACCAGCCAGTATACAGATAGCTCCGAAGGAGAGGGGACTGAGACACCAGCCAGTATACAGATAGCTCCGAAGGAGAGGGGACTGAGACACCAGCCAGTATACAGATAGCTCCGAAGGAGAGGGGACTGAGACACCAGCCAGTATACAGATAGCTCCGAAGGAGAGGGGACTGAGACACCAGCCAGTATACAGATAGCTCCGAAGGAGAGGGGACTGAGACACCAGCCAGTATACAGATAGCTCCGAAGGAGAGGGGACTGAGACACCAGCCAGTATACAGATAGCTCCGAAGGAGAGGGGACTGAGACACCAGCCAGTATACAGATAGCTCCGAAGGAGAGGGGACTGAGACACCAGCCAGTATACAGATAGCTCCGAAGGAGAGGGGACTGAGACACCAGCCAGTATACAGATAGCTCCGAAGGAGAGGGGACTGAGACACCAGCCAGTATACAGATAGCTCCGAAGGAGAGGGGACTGAGACACCAGCCAGTATACAGATAGCTCCGAAGGAGAGGGGACTGAGACACCAGCCAGTATACAGATAGCTCCGAAGGAGAGGGGACTGAGACACCAGCCAGTATACAGATAGCTCCGAAGGAGAGGGGACTGAGACACCAGCCAGTATACAGATAGCTCCGAAGGAGAGGGGACTGAGACACCAGCCAGTATACAGATAGCTCCGAAGGAGAGGGGACTGAGACACCAGCCAGTATACAGATAGCTCCGAAGGAGAGGGGACTGAGACACCAGCCAGTATACAGATAGCTCCGAAGGAGAGGGGACTGAGACACCAGCCAGTATACAGATAGCTCCGAAGGAGAGGGGACTGAGACACCAGCCAGTATACAGATAGCTCCGAAGGAGAGGGGACTGAGACACCAGCCAGTATACAGATAGCTCCGAAGGAGAGGGGACTGAGACACCAGCCAGTATACAGATAGCTCCGAAGGAGAGGGGACTGAGACACCAGCCAGTATACAGATAGCTCCGAAGGAGAGGGGACTGAGACACCAGCCAGTATACAGATAGCTCCGAAGGAGAGGGGACTGAGACACCAGCCAGTATACAGATAGCTCCGAAGGAGAGGGGACTGAGACACCAGCCAGTATACAGATAGCTCCGAAGGAGAGGGGACTGAGACACCAGCCAGTATACAGATAGCTCCGAAGGAGAGGGGACTGAGACACCAGCCAGTATACAGATAGCTCCGAAGGAGAGGGGACTGAGACACCAGCCAGTATACAGATAGCTCCGAAGGAGAGGGGACTGAGACACCAGCCAGTATACAGATAGCTCCGAAGGAGAGGGGACTGAGACACCAGCCAGTATACAGATAGCTCCGAAGGAGAGGGGACTGAGACACCAGCCAGTATACAGATAGCTCCGAAGGAGAGGGGACTGAGACACCAGCCAGTATACAGATAGCTCCGAAGGAGAGGGGACTGAGACACCAGCCAGTATACAGATAGCTCCGAAGGAGAGGGGACTGAGACACCAGCCAGTATACAGATAGCTCCGAAGGAGAGGGGACTGAGACACCAGCCAGTATACAGATAGCTCCGAAGGAGAGGGGACTGAGACACCAGCCAGTATACAGATAGCTCCGAAGGAGAGGGGACTGAGACACCAGCCAGTATACAGATAGCTCCGAAGGAGAGGGGACTGAGACACCAGCCAGTATACAGATAGCTCCGAAGGAGAGGGGACTGAGACACCAGCCAGTATACAGATAGCTCCGAAGGAGAGGGGACTGAGACACCAGCCAGTATACAGATAGCTCCGAAGGAGAGGGGACTGAGACACCAGCCAGTATACAGATAGCTCCGAAGGAGAGGGGACTGAGACACCAGCCAGTATACAGATAGCTCCGAAGGAGAGGGGACTGAGACACCAGCCAGTATACAGATAGCTCCGAAGGAGAGGGGACTGAGACACCAGCCAGTATACAGATAGCTCCGAAGGAGAGGGGACTGAGACACCAGCCAGTATACAGATAGCTCCGAAGGAGAGGGGACTGAGACACCAGCCAGTATACAGATAGCTCCGAAGGAGAGGGGACTGAGACACCAGCCAGTATACAGATAGCTCCGAAGGAGAGGGGACTGAGACACCAGCCAGTATACAGATAGCTCCGAAGGAGAGGGGACTGAGACACCAGCCAGTATACAGATAGCTCCGAAGGAGAGGGGACTGAGACACCAGCCAGTATACAGATAGCTCCGAAGGAGAGGGGACTGAGACACCAGCCAGTATACAGATAGCTCCGAAGGAGAGGGGACTGAGACACCAGCCAGTATACAGATAGCTCCGAAGGAGAGGGGACTGAGACACCAGCCAGTATACAGATAGCTCCGAAGGAGAGGGGACTGAGACACCAGCCAGTATACAGATAGCTCCGAAGGAGAGGGGACTGAGACACCAGCCAGTATACAGATAGCTCCGAAGGAGAGGGGACTGAGACACCAGCCAGTATACAGATAGCTCCGAAGGAGAGGGGACTGAGACACCAGCCAGTATACAGATAGCTCCGAAGGAGAGGGGACTGAGACACCAGCCAGTATACAGATAGCTCCGAAGGAGAGGGGACTGAGACACCAGCCAGTATACAGATAGCTCCGAAGGAGAGGGGACTGAGACACCAGCCAGTATACAGATAGCTCCGAAGGAGAGGGGACTGAGACACCAGCCAGTATACAGATAGCTCCGAAGGAGAGGGGACTGAGACACCAGCCAGTATACAGATAGCTCCGAAGGAGAGGGGACTGAGACACCAGCCAGTATACAGATAGCTCCGAAGGAGAGGGGACTGAGACACCAGCCAGTATACAGATAGCTCCGAAGGAGAGGGGACTGAGACACCAGCCAGTATACAGATAGCTCCGAAGGAGAGGGGACTGAGACACCAGCCAGTATACAGATAGCTCCGAAGGAGAGGGGACTGAGACACCAGCCAGTATACAGATAGCTCCGAAGGAGAGGGGACTGAGACACCAGCCAGTATACAGATAGCTCCGAAGGAGAGGGGACTGAGACACCAGCCAGTATACAGATAGCTCCGAAGGAGAGGGGACTGAGACACCAGCCAGTATACAGATAGCTCCGAAGGAGAGGGGACTGAGACACCAGCCAGTATACAGATAGCTCCGAAGGAGAGGGGACTGAGACACCAGCCAGTATACAGATAGCTCCGAAGGAGAGGGGACTGAGACACCAGCCAGTATACAGATAGCTCCGAAGGAGAGGGGACTGAGACACCAGCCAGTATACAGATAGCTCCGAAGGAGAGGGGACTGAGACACCAGCCAGTATACAGATAGCTCCGAAGGAGAGGGGACTGAGACACCAGCCAGTATACAGATAGCTCCGAAGGAGAGGGGACTGAGACACCAGCCAGTATACAGATAGCTCCGAAGGAGAGGGGACTGAGACACCAGCCAGTATACAGATAGCTCCGAAGGAGAGGGGACTGAGACACCAGCCAGTATACAGATAGCTCCGAAGGAGAGGGGACTGAGACACCAGCCAGTATACAGATAGCTCCGAAGGAGAGGGGACTGAGACACCAGCCAGTATACAGATAGCTCCGAAGGAGAGGGGACTGAGACACCAGCCAGTATACAGATAGCTCCGAAGGAGAGGGGACTGAGACACCAGCCAGTATACAGATAGCTCCGAAGGAGAGGGGACTGAGACACCAGCCAGTATACAGATAGCTCCGAAGGAGAGGGGACTGAGACACCAGCCAGTATACAGATAGCTCCGAAGGAGAGGGGACTGAGACACCAGCCAGTATACAGATAGCTCCGAAGGAGAGGGGACTGAGACACCAGCCAGTATACAGATAGCTCCGAAGGAGAGGGGACTGAGACACCAGCCAGTATACAGATAGCTCCGAAGGAGAGGGGACTGAGACACCAGCCAGTATACAGATAGCTCCGAAGGAGAGGGGACTGAGACACCAGCCAGTATACAGATAGCTCCGAAGGAGAGGGGACTGAGACACCAGCCAGTATACAGATAGCTCCGAAGGAGAGGGGACTGAGACACCAGCCAGTATACAGATAGCTCCGAAGGAGAGGGGACTGAGACACCAGCCAGTATACAGATAGCTCCGAAGGAGAGGGGACTGAGACACCAGCCAGTATACAGATAGCTCCGAAGGAGAGGGGACTGAGACACCAGCCAGTATACAGATAGCTCCGAAGGAGAGGGGACTGAGACACCAGCCAGTATACAGATAGCTCCGAAGGAGAGGGGACTGAGACACCAGCCAGTATACAGATAGCTCCGAAGGAGAGGGGACTGAGACACCAGCCAGTATACAGATAGCTCCGAAGGAGAGGGGACTGAGACACCAGCCAGTATACAGATAGCTCCGAAGGAGAGGGGACTGAGACACCAGCCAGTATACAGATAGCTCCGAAGGAGAGGGGACTGAGACACCAGCCAGTATACAGATAGCTCCGAAGGAGAGGGGACTGAGACACCAGCCAGTATACAGATAGCTCCGAAGGAGAGGGGACTGAGACACCAGCCAGTATACAGATAGCTCCGAAGGAGAGGGGACTGAGACACCAGCCAGTATACAGATAGCTCCGAAGGAGAGGGGACTGAGACACCAGCCAGTATACAGATAGCTCCGAAGGAGAGGGGACTGAGACACCAGCCAGTATACAGATAGCTCCGAAGGAGAGGGGACTGAGACACCAGCCAGTATACAGATAGCTCCGAAGGAGAGGGGACTGAGACACCAGCCAGTATACAGATAGCTCCGAAGGAGAGGGGACTGAGACACCAGCCAGTATACAGATAGCTCCGAAGGAGAGGGGACTGAGACACCAGCCAGTATACAGATAGCTCCGAAGGAGAGGGGACTGAGACACCAGCCAGTATACAGATAGCTCCGAAGGAGAGGGGACTGAGACACCAGCCAGTATACAGATAGCTCCGAAGGAGAGGGGACTGAGACACCAGCCAGTATACAGATAGCTCCGAAGGAGAGGGGACTGAGACACCAGCCAGTATACAGATAGCTCCGAAGGAGAGGGGACTGAGACACCAGCCAGTATACAGATAGCTCCGAAGGAGAGGGGACTGAGACACCAGCCAGTATACAGATAGCTCCGAAGGAGAGGGGACTGAGACACCAGCCAGTATACAGATAGCTCCGAAGGAGAGGGGACTGAGACACCAGCCAGTATACAGATAGCTCCGAAGGAGAGGGGACTGAGACACCAGCCAGTATACAGATAGCTCCGAAGGAGAGGGGACTGAGACACCAGCCAGTATACAGATAGCTCCGAAGGAGAGGGGACTGAGACACCAGCCAGTATACAGATAGCTCCGAAGGAGAGGGGACTGAGACACCAGCCAGTATACAGATAGCTCCGAAGGAGAGGGGACTGAGACACCAGCCAGTATACAGATAGCTCCGAAGGAGAGGGGACTGAGACACCAGCCAGTATACAGATAGCTCCGAAGGAGAGGGGACTGAGACACCAGCCAGTATACAGATAGCTCCGAAGGAGAGGGGACTGAGACACCAGCCAGTATACAGATAGCTCCGAAGGAGAGGGGACTGAGACACCAGCCAGTATACAGATAGCTCCGAAGGAGAGGGGACTGAGACACCAGCCAGTATACAGATAGCTCCGAAGGAGAGGGGACTGAGACACCAGCCAGTATACAGATAGCTCCGAAGGAGAGGGGACTGAGACACCAGCCAGTATACAGATAGCTCCGAAGGAGAGGGGACTGAGACACCAGCCAGTATACAGATAGCTCCGAAGGAGAGGGGACTGAGACACCAGCCAGTATACAGATAGCTCCGAAGGAGAGGGGACTGAGACACCAGCCAGTATACAGATAGCTCCGAAGGAGAGGGGACTGAGACACCAGCCAGTATACAGATAGCTCCGAAGGAGAGGGGACTGAGACACCAGCCAGTATACAGATAGCTCCGAAGGAGAGGGGACTGAGACACCAGCCAGTATACAGATAGCTCCGAAGGAGAGGGGACTGAGACACCAGCCAGTATACAGATAGCTCCGAAGGAGAGGGGACTGAGACACCAGCCAGTATACAGATAGCTCCGAAGGAGAGGGGACTGAGACACCAGCCAGTATACAGATAGCTCCGAAGGAGAGGGGACTGAGACACCAGCCAGTATACAGATAGCTCCGAAGGAGAGGGGACTGAGACACCAGCCAGTATACAGATAGCTCCGAAGGAGAGGGGACTGAGACACCAGCCAGTATACAGATAGCTCCGAAGGAGAGGGGACTGAGACACCAGCCAGTATACAGATAGCTCCGAAGGAGAGGGGACTGAGACACCAGCCAGTATACAGATAGCTCCGAAGGAGAGGGGACTGAGACACCAGCCAGTATACAGATAGCTCCGAAGGAGAGGGGACTGAGACACCAGCCAGTATACAGATAGCTCCGAAGGAGAGGGGACTGAGACACCAGCCAGTATACAGATAGCTCCGAAGGAGAGGGGACTGAGACACCAGCCAGTATACAGATAGCTCCGAAGGAGAGGGGACTGAGACACCAGCCAGTATACAGATAGCTCCGAAGGAGAGGGGACTGAGACACCAGCCAGTATACAGATAGCTCCGAAGGAGAGGGGACTGAGACACCAGCCAGTATACAGATAGCTCCGAAGGAGAGGGGACTGAGACACCAGCCAGTATACAGATAGCTCCGAAGGAGAGGGGACTGAGACACCAGCCAGTATACAGATAGCTCCGAAGGAGAGGGGACTGAGACACCAGCCAGTATACAGATAGCTCCGAAGGAGAGGGGACTGAGACACCAGCCAGTATACAGATAGCTCCGAAGGAGAGGGGACTGAGACACCAGCCAGTATACAGATAGCTCCGAAGGAGAGGGGACTGAGACACCAGCCAGTATACAGATAGCTCCGAAGGAGAGGGGACTGAGACACCAGCCAGTATACAGATAGCTCCGAAGGAGAGGGGACTGAGACACCAGCCAGTATACAGATAGCTCCGAAGGAGAGGGGACTGAGACACCAGCCAGTATACAGATAGCTCCGAAGGAGAGGGGACTGAGACACCAGCCAGTATACAGATAGCTCCGAAGGAGAGGGGACTGAGACACCAGCCAGTATACAGATAGCTCCGAAGGAGAGGGGACTGAGACACCAGCCAGTATACAGATAGCTCCGAAGGAGAGGGGACTGAGACACCAGCCAGTATACAGATAGCTCCGAAGGAGAGGGGACTGAGACACCAGCCAGTATACAGATAGCTCCGAAGGAGAGGGGACTGAGACACCAGCCAGTATACAGATAGCTCCGAAGGAGAGGGGACTGAGACACCAGCCAGTATACAGATAGCTCCGAAGGAGAGGGGACTGAGACACCAGCCAGTATACAGATAGCTCCGAAGGAGAGGGGACTGAGACACCAGCCAGTATACAGATAGCTCCGAAGGAGAGGGGACTGAGACACCAGCCAGTATACAGATAGCTCCGAAGGAGAGGGGACTGAGACACCAGCCAGTATACAGATAGCTCCGAAGGAGAGGGGACTGAGACACCAGCCAGTATACAGATAGCTCCGAAGGAGAGGGGACTGAGACACCAGCCAGTATACAGATAGCTCCGAAGGAGAGGGGACTGAGACACCAGCCAGTATACAGATAGCTCCGAAGGAGAGGGGACTGAGACACCAGCCAGTATACAGATAGCTCCGAAGGAGAGGGGACTGAGACACCAGCCAGTATACAGATAGCTCCGAAGGAGAGGGGACTGAGACACCAGCCAGTATACAGATAGCTCCGAAGGAGAGGGGACTGAGACACCAGCCAGTATACAGATAGCTCCGAAGGAGAGGGGACTGAGACACCAGCCAGTATACAGATAGCTCCGAAGGAGAGGGGACTGAGACACCAGCCAGTATACAGATAGCTCCGAAGGAGAGGGGACTGAGACACCAGCCAGTATACAGATAGCTCCGAAGGAGAGGGGACTGAGACACCAGCCAGTATACAGATAGCTCCGAAGGAGAGGGGACTGAGACACCAGCCAGTATACAGATAGCTCCGAAGGAGAGGGGACTGAGACACCAGCCAGTATACAGATAGCTCCGAAGGAGAGGGGACTGAGACACCAGCCAGTATACAGATAGCTCCGAAGGAGAGGGGACTGAGACACCAGCCAGTATACAGATAGCTCCGAAGGAGAGGGGACTGAGACACCAGCCAGTATACAGATAGCTCCGAAGGAGAGGGGACTGAGACACCAGCCAGTATACAGATAGCTCCGAAGGAGAGGGGACTGAGACACCAGCCAGTATACAGATAGCTCCGAAGGAGAGGGGACTGAGACACCAGCCAGTATACAGATAGCTCCGAAGGAGAGGGGACTGAGACACCAGCCAGTATACAGATAGCTCCGAAGGAGAGGGGACTGAGACACCAGCCAGTATACAGATAGCTCCGAAGGAGAGGGGACTGAGACACCAGCCAGTATACAGATAGCTCCGAAGGAGAGGGGACTGAGACACCAGCCAGTATACAGATAGCTCCGAAGGAGAGGGGACTGAGACACCAGCCAGTATACAGATAGCTCCGAAGGAGAGGGGACTGAGACACCAGCCAGTATACAGATAGCTCCGAAGGAGAGGGGACTGAGACACCAGCCAGTATACAGATAGCTCCGAAGGAGAGGGGACTGAGACACCAGCCAGTATACAGATAGCTCCGAAGGAGAGGGGACTGAGACACCAGCCAGTATACAGATAGCTCCGAAGGAGAGGGGACTGAGACACCAGCCAGTATACAGATAGCTCCGAAGGAGAGGGGACTGAGACACCAGCCAGTATACAGATAGCTCCGAAGGAGAGGGGACTGAGACACCAGCCAGTATACAGATAGCTCCGAAGGAGAGGGGACTGAGACACCAGCCAGTATACAGATAGCTCCGAAGGAGAGGGGACTGAGACACCAGCCAGTATACAGATAGCTCCGAAGGAGAGGGGACTGAGACACCAGCCAGTATACAGATAGCTCCGAAGGAGAGGGGACTGAGACACCAGCCAGTATACAGATAGCTCCGAAGGAGAGGGGACTGAGACACCAGCCAGTATACAGATAGCTCCGAAGGAGAGGGGACTGAGACACCAGCCAGTATACAGATAGCTCCGAAGGAGAGGGGACTGAGACACCAGCCAGTATACAGATAGCTCCGAAGGAGAGGGGACTGAGACACCAGCCAGTATACAGATAGCTCCGAAGGAGAGGGGACTGAGACACCAGCCAGTATACAGATAGCTCCGAAGGAGAGGGGACTGAGACACCAGCCAGTATACAGATAGCTCCGAAGGAGAGGGGACTGAGACACCAGCCAGTATACAGATAGCTCCGAAGGAGAGGGGACTGAGACACCAGCCAGTATACAGATAGCTCCGAAGGAGAGGGGACTGAGACACCAGCCAGTATACAGATAGCTCCGAAGGAGAGGGGACTGAGACACCAGCCAGTATACAGATAGCTCCGAAGGAGAGGGGACTGAGACACCAGCCAGTATACAGATAGCTCCGAAGGAGAGGGGACTGAGACACCAGCCAGTATACAGATAGCTCCGAAGGAGAGGGGACTGAGACACCAGCCAGTATACAGATAGCTCCGAAGGAGAGGGGACTGAGACACCAGCCAGTATACAGATAGCTCCGAAGGAGAGGGGACTGAGACACCAGCCAGTATACAGATAGCTCCGAAGGAGAGGGGACTGAGACACCAGCCAGTATACAGATAGCTCCGAAGGAGAGGGGACTGAGACACCAGCCAGTATACAGATAGCTCCGAAGGAGAGGGGACTGAGACACCAGCCAGTATACAGATAGCTCCGAAGGAGAGGGGACTGAGACACCAGCCAGTATACAGATAGCTCCGAAGGAGAGGGGACTGAGACACCAGCCAGTATACAGATAGCTCCGAAGGAGAGGGGACTGAGACACCAGCCAGTATACAGATAGCTCCGAAGGAGAGGGGACTGAGACACCAGCCAGTATACAGATAGCTCCGAAGGAGAGGGGACTGAGACACCAGCCAGTATACAGATAGCTCCGAAGGAGAGGGGACTGAGACACCAGCCAGTATACAGATAGCTCCGAAGGAGAGGGGACTGAGACACCAGCCAGTATACAGATAGCTCCGAAGGAGAGGGGACTGAGACACCAGCCAGTATACAGATAGCTCCGAAGGAGAGGGGACTGAGACACCAGCCAGTATACAGATAGCTCCGAAGGAGAGGGGACTGAGACACCAGCCAGTATACAGATAGCTCCGAAGGAGAGGGGACTGAGACACCAGCCAGTATACAGATAGCTCCGAAGGAGAGGGGACTGAGACACCAGCCAGTATACAGATAGCTCCGAAGGAGAGGGGACTGAGACACCAGCCAGTATACAGATAGCTCCGAAGGAGAGGGGACTGAGACACCAGCCAGTATACAGATAGCTCCGAAGGAGAGGGGACTGAGACACCAGCCAGTATACAGATAGCTCCGAAGGAGAGGGGACTGAGACACCAGCCAGTATACAGATAGCTCCGAAGGAGAGGGGACTGAGACACCAGCCAGTATACAGATAGCTCCGAAGGAGAGGGGACTGAGACACCAGCCAGTATACAGATAGCTCCGAAGGAGAGGGGACTGAGACACCAGCCAGTATACAGATAGCTCCGAAGGAGAGGGGACTGAGACACCAGCCAGTATACAGATAGCTCCGAAGGAGAGGGGACTGAGACACCAGCCAGTATACAGATAGCTCCGAAGGAGAGGGGACTGAGACACCAGCCAGTATACAGATAGCTCCGAAGGAGAGGGGACTGAGACACCAGCCAGTATACAGATAGCTCCGAAGGAGAGGGGACTGAGACACCAGCCAGTATACAGATAGCTCCGAAGGAGAGGGGACTGAGACACCAGCCAGTATACAGATAGCTCCGAAGGAGAGGGGACTGAGACACCAGCCAGTATACAGATAGCTCCGAAGGAGAGGGGACTGAGACACCAGCCAGTATACAGATAGCTCCGAAGGAGAGGGGACTGAGACACCAGCCAGTATACAGATAGCTCCGAAGGAGAGGGGACTGAGACACCAGCCAGTATACAGATAGCTCCGAAGGAGAGGGGACTGAGACACCAGCCAGTATACAGATAGCTCCGAAGGAGAGGGGACTGAGACACCAGCCAGTATACAGATAGCTCCGAAGGAGAGGGGACTGAGACACCAGCCAGTATACAGATAGCTCCGAAGGAGAGGGGACTGAGACACCAGCCAGTATACAGATAGCTCCGAAGGAGAGGGGACTGAGACACCAGCCAGTATACAGATAGCTCCGAAGGAGAGGGGACTGAGACACCAGCCAGTATACAGATAGCTCCGAAGGAGAGGGGACTGAGACACCAGCCAGTATACAGATAGCTCCGAAGGAGAGGGGACTGAGACACCAGCCAGTATACAGATAGCTCCGAAGGAGAGGGGACTGAGACACCAGCCAGTATACAGATAGCTCCGAAGGAGAGGGGACTGAGACACCAGCCAGTATACAGATAGCTCCGAAGGAGAGGGGACTGAGACACCAGCCAGTATACAGATAGCTCCGAAGGAGAGGGGACTGAGACACCAGCCAGTATACAGATAGCTCCGAAGGAGAGGGGACTGAGACACCAGCCAGTATACAGATAGCTCCGAAGGAGAGGGGACTGAGACACCAGCCAGTATACAGATAGCTCCGAAGGAGAGGGGACTGAGACACCAGCCAGTATACAGATAGCTCCGAAGGAGAGGGGACTGAGACACCAGCCAGTATACAGATAGCTCCGAAGGAGAGGGGACTGAGACACCAGCCAGTATACAGATAGCTCCGAAGGAGAGGGGACTGAGACACCAGCCAGTATACAGATAGCTCCGAAGGAGAGGGGACTGAGACACCAGCCAGTATACAGATAGCTCCGAAGGAGAGGGGACTGAGACACCAGCCAGTATACAGATAGCTCCGAAGGAGAGGGGACTGAGACACCAGCCAGTATACAGATAGCTCCGAAGGAGAGGGGACTGAGACACCAGCCAGTATACAGATAGCTCCGAAGGAGAGGGGACTGAGACACCAGCCAGTATACAGATAGCTCCGAAGGAGAGGGGACTGAGACACCAGCCAGTATACAGATAGCTCCGAAGGAGAGGGGACTGAGACACCAGCCAGTATACAGATAGCTCCGAAGGAGAGGGGACTGAGACACCAGCCAGTATACAGATAGCTCCGAAGGAGAGGGGACTGAGACACCAGCCAGTATACAGATAGCTCCGAAGGAGAGGGGACTGAGACACCAGCCAGTATACAGATAGCTCCGAAGGAGAGGGGACTGAGACACCAGCCAGTATACAGATAGCTCCGAAGGAGAGGGGACTGAGACACCAGCCAGTATACAGATAGCTCCGAAGGAGAGGGGACTGAGACACCAGCCAGTATACAGATAGCTCCGAAGGAGAGGGGACTGAGACACCAGCCAGTATACAGATAGCTCCGAAGGAGAGGGGACTGAGACACCAGCCAGTATACAGATAGCTCCGAAGGAGAGGGGACTGAGACACCAGCCAGTATACAGATAGCTCCGAAGGAGAGGGGACTGAGACACCAGCCAGTATACAGATAGCTCCGAAGGAGAGGGGACTGAGACACCAGCCAGTATACAGATAGCTCCGAAGGAGAGGGGACTGAGACACCAGCCAGTATACAGATAGCTCCGAAGGAGAGGGGACTGAGACACCAGCCAGTATACAGATAGCTCCGAAGGAGAGGGGACTGAGACACCAGCCAGTATACAGATAGCTCCGAAGGAGAGGGGACTGAGACACCAGCCAGTATACAGATAGCTCCGAAGGAGAGGGGACTGAGACACCAGCCAGTATACAGATAGCTCCGAAGGAGAGGGGACTGAGACACCAGCCAGTATACAGATAGCTCCGAAGGAGAGGGGACTGAGACACCAGCCAGTATACAGATAGCTCCGAAGGAGAGGGGACTGAGACACCAGCCAGTATACAGATAGCTCCGAAGGAGAGGGGACTGAGACACCAGCCAGTATACAGATAGCTCCGAAGGAGAGGGGACTGAGACACCAGCCAGTATACAGATAGCTCCGAAGGAGAGGGGACTGAGACACCAGCCAGTATACAGATAGCTCCGAAGGAGAGGGGACTGAGACACCAGCCAGTATACAGATAGCTCCGAAGGAGAGGGGACTGAGACACCAGCCAGTATACAGATAGCTCCGAAGGAGAGGGGACTGAGACACCAGCCAGTATACAGATAGCTCCGAAGGAGAGGGGACTGAGACACCAGCCAGTATACAGATAGCTCCGAAGGAGAGGGGACTGAGACACCAGCCAGTATACAGATAGCTCCGAAGGAGAGGGGACTGAGACACCAGCCAGTATACAGATAGCTCCGAAGGAGAGGGGACTGAGACACCAGCCAGTATACAGATAGCTCCGAAGGAGAGGGGACTGAGACACCAGCCAGTATACAGATAGCTCCGAAGGAGAGGGGACTGAGACACCAGCCAGTATACAGATAGCTCCGAAGGAGAGGGGACTGAGACACCAGCCAGTATACAGATAGCTCCGAAGGAGAGGGGACTGAGACACCAGCCAGTATACAGATAGCTCCGAAGGAGAGGGGACTGAGACACCAGCCAGTATACAGATAGCTCCGAAGGAGAGGGGACTGAGACACCAGCCAGTATACAGATAGCTCCGAAGGAGAGGGGACTGAGACACCAGCCAGTATACAGATAGCTCCGAAGGAGAGGGGACTGAGACACCAGCCAGTATACAGATAGCTCCGAAGGAGAGGGGACTGAGACACCAGCCAGTATACAGATAGCTCCGAAGGAGAGGGGACTGAGACACCAGCCAGTATACAGATAGCTCCGAAGGAGAGGGGACTGAGACACCAGCCAGTATACAGATAGCTCCGAAGGAGAGGGGACTGAGACACCAGCCAGTATACAGATAGCTCCGAAGGAGAGGGGACTGAGACACCAGCCAGTATACAGATAGCTCCGAAGGAGAGGGGACTGAGACACCAGCCAGTATACAGATAGCTCCGAAGGAGAGGGGACTGAGACACCAGCCAGTATACAGATAGCTCCGAAGGAGAGGGGACTGAGACACCAGCCAGTATACAGATAGCTCCGAAGGAGAGGGGACTGAGACACCAGCCAGTATACAGATAGCTCCGAAGGAGAGGGGACTGAGACACCAGCCAGTATACAGATAGCTCCGAAGGAGAGGGGACTGAGACACCAGCCAGTATACAGATAGCTCCGAAGGAGAGGGGACTGAGACACCAGCCAGTATACAGATAGCTCCGAAGGAGAGGGGACTGAGACACCAGCCAGTATACAGATAGCTCCGAAGGAGAGGGGACTGAGACACCAGCCAGTATACAGATAGCTCCGAAGGAGAGGGGACTGAGACACCAGCCAGTATACAGATAGCTCCGAAGGAGAGGGGACTGAGACACCAGCCAGTATACAGATAGCTCCGAAGGAGAGGGGACTGAGACACCAGCCAGTATACAGATAGCTCCGAAGGAGAGGGGACTGAGACACCAGCCAGTATACAGATAGCTCCGAAGGAGAGGGGACTGAGACACCAGCCAGTATACAGATAGCTCCGAAGGAGAGGGGACTGAGACACCAGCCAGTATACAGATAGCTCCGAAGGAGAGGGGACTGAGACACCAGCCAGTATACAGATAGCTCCGAAGGAGAGGGGACTGAGACACCAGCCAGTATACAGATAGCTCCGAAGGAGAGGGGACTGAGACACCAGCCAGTATACAGATAGCTCCGAAGGAGAGGGGACTGAGACACCAGCCAGTATACAGATAGCTCCGAAGGAGAGGGGACTGAGACACCAGCCAGTATACAGATAGCTCCGAAGGAGAGGGGACTGAGACACCAGCCAGTATACAGATAGCTCCGAAGGAGAGGGGACTGAGACACCAGCCAGTATACAGATAGCTCCGAAGGAGAGGGGACTGAGACACCAGCCAGTATACAGATAGCTCCGAAGGAGAGGGGACTGAGACACCAGCCAGTATACAGATAGCTCCGAAGGAGAGGGGACTGAGACACCAGCCAGTATACAGATAGCTCCGAAGGAGAGGGGACTGAGACACCAGCCAGTATACAGATAGCTCCGAAGGAGAGGGGACTGAGACACCAGCCAGTATACAGATAGCTCCGAAGGAGAGGGGACTGAGACACCAGCCAGTATACAGATAGCTCCGAAGGAGAGGGGACTGAGACACCAGCCAGTATACAGATAGCTCCGAAGGAGAGGGGACTGAGACACCAGCCAGTATACAGATAGCTCCGAAGGAGAGGGGACTGAGACACCAGCCAGTATACAGATAGCTCCGAAGGAGAGGGGACTGAGACACCAGCCAGTATACAGATAGCTCCGAAGGAGAGGGGACTGAGACACCAGCCAGTATACAGATAGCTCCGAAGGAGAGGGGACTGAGACACCAGCCAGTATACAGATAGCTCCGAAGGAGAGGGGACTGAGACACCAGCCAGTATACAGATAGCTCCGAAGGAGAGGGGACTGAGACACCAGCCAGTATACAGATAGCTCCGAAGGAGAGGGGACTGAGACACCAGCCAGTATACAGATAGCTCCGAAGGAGAGGGGACTGAGACACCAGCCAGTATACAGATAGCTCCGAAGGAGAGGGGACTGAGACACCAGCCAGTATACAGATAGCTCCGAAGGAGAGGGGACTGAGACACCAGCCAGTATACAGATAGCTCCGAAGGAGAGGGGACTGAGACACCAGCCAGTATACAGATAGCTCCGAAGGAGAGGGGACTGAGACACCAGCCAGTATACAGATAGCTCCGAAGGAGAGGGGACTGAGACACCAGCCAGTATACAGATAGCTCCGAAGGAGAGGGGACTGAGACACCAGCCAGTATACAGATAGCTCCGAAGGAGAGGGGACTGAGACACCAGCCAGTATACAGATAGCTCCGAAGGAGAGGGGACTGAGACACCAGCCAGTATACAGATAGCTCCGAAGGAGAGGGGACTGAGACACCAGCCAGTATACAGATAGCTCCGAAGGAGAGGGGACTGAGACACCAGCCAGTATACAGATAGCTCCGAAGGAGAGGGGACTGAGACACCAGCCAGTATACAGATAGCTCCGAAGGAGAGGGGACTGAGACACCAGCCAGTATACAGATAGCTCCGAAGGAGAGGGGACTGAGACACCAGCCAGTATACAGATAGCTCCGAAGGAGAGGGGACTGAGACACCAGCCAGTATACAGATAGCTCCGAAGGAGAGGGGACTGAGACACCAGCCAGTATACAGATAGCTCCGAAGGAGAGGGGACTGAGACACCAGCCAGTATACAGATAGCTCCGAAGGAGAGGGGACTGAGACACCAGCCAGTATACAGATAGCTCCGAAGGAGAGGGGACTGAGACACCAGCCAGTATACAGATAGCTCCGAAGGAGAGGGGACTGAGACACCAGCCAGTATACAGATAGCTCCGAAGGAGAGGGGACTGAGACACCAGCCAGTATACAGATAGCTCCGAAGGAGAGGGGACTGAGACACCAGCCAGTATACAGATAGCTCCGAAGGAGAGGGGACTGAGACACCAGCAGTTTACAGATAGCTCCGAAGGAGAGGGGACTGAGACACCAGCCAGTATACAGATAGCTCCGAAGGAGAGGGGACTGAGACACCAGCAGTATACAGATAGCTCCGAAGGAGAGGGGACTGAGACAGCAGCCAGTATACAGATAGCTCCGAAGGAGAGGGGACTGAGACACCAGCCAGTATACAGATAGCTCCGAAGGAGAGGGGACTGAGACACCAGCCAGTATACAGATAGCTCCGAAGGAGAGGGGACTGAGACACCAGCCAGTATACAGATAGCTCCGAAGGAGAGGGGACTGAGACACCAGCCAGTATACAGATAGCTCCGAAGGAGAGGGGACTGAGACACCAGCCAGTATACAGATAGCTCCGAAGGAGAGGGGACTGAGACACCAGCCAGTATACAGATAGCTCCGAAGGAGAGGGGACTGAGACACCAGCCAGTATACAGATAGCTCCGAAGGAGAGGGGACTGAGACACCAGCCAGTATACAGATAGCTCCGAAGGAGAGGGGACTGAGACACCAGCCAGTATACAGATAGCTCCGAAGGAGAGGGGACTGAGACACCAGCCAGTATACAGATAGCTCCGAAGGAGAGGGGACTGAGACACCAGCCAGTATACAGATAGCTCCGAAGGAGAGGGGACTGAGACACCAGCCAGTATACAGATAGCTCCGAAGGAGAGGGGACTGAGACACCAGCCAGTATACAGATAGCTCCGAAGGAGAGGGGACTGAGACACCAGCCAGTATACAGATAGCTCCGAAGGAGAGGGGACTGAGACACCAGCCAGTATACAGATAGCTCCGAAGGAGAGGGGACTGAGACACCAGCCAGTATACAGATAGCTCCGAAGGAGAGGGGACTGAGACACCAGCCAGTATACAGATAGCTCCGAAGGAGAGGGGACTGAGACACCAGCCAGTATACAGATAGCTCCGAAGGAGAGGGGACTGAGACACCAGCCAGTATACAGATAGCTCCGAAGGAGAGGGGACTGAGACACCAGCCAGTATACAGATAGCTCCGAAGGAGAGGGGACTGAGACACCAGCCAGTATACAGATAGCTCCGAAGGAGAGGGGACTGAGACACCAGCCAGTATACAGATAGCTCCGAAGGAGAGGGGACTGAGACACCAGCCAGTATACAGATAGCTCCGAAGGAGAGGGGACTGAGACACCAGCCAGTATACAGATAGCTCCGAAGGAGAGGGGACTGAGACACCAGCCAGTATACAGATAGCTCCGAAGGAGAGGGGACTGAGACACCAGCCAGTATACAGATAGCTCCGAAGGAGAGGGGACTGAGACACCAGCCAGTATACAGATAGCTCCGAAGGAGAGGGGACTGAGACACCAGCCAGTATACAGATAGCTCCGAAGGAGAGGGGACTGAGACACCAGCCAGTATACAGATAGCTCCGAAGGAGAGGGGACTGAGACACCAGCCAGTATACAGATAGCTCCGAAGGAGAGGGGACTGAGACACCAGCCAGTATACAGATAGCTCCGAAGGAGAGGGGACTGAGACACCAGCCAGTATACAGATAGCTCCGAAGGAGAGGGGACTGAGACACCAGCCAGTATACAGATAGCTCCGAAGGAGAGGGGACTGAGACACCAGCCAGTATACAGATAGCTCCGAAGGAGAGGGGACTGAGACACCAGCCAGTATACAGATAGCTCCGAAGGAGAGGGGACTGAGACACCAGCCAGTATACAGATAGCTCCGAAGGAGAGGGGACTGAGACACCAGCCAGTATACAGATAGCTCCGAAGGAGAGGGGACTGAGACACCAGCCAGTATACAGATAGCTCCGAAGGAGAGGGGACTGAGACACCAGCCAGTATACAGATAGCTCCGAAGGAGAGGGGACTGAGACACCAGCCAGTATACAGATAGCTCCGAAGGAGAGGGGACTGAGACACCAGCCAGTATACAGATAGCTCCGAAGGAGAGGGGACTGAGACACCAGCCAGTATACAGATAGCTCCGAAGGAGAGGGGACTGAGACACCAGCCAGTATACAGATAGCTCCGAAGGAGAGGGGACTGAGACACCAGCCAGTATACAGATAGCTCCGAAGGAGAGGGGACTGAGACACCAGCCAGTATACAGATAGCTCCGAAGGAGAGGGGACTGAGACACCAGCCAGTATACAGATAGCTCCGAAGGAGAGGGGACTGAGACACCAGCCAGTATACAGATAGCTCCGAAGGAGAGGGGACTGAGACACCAGCCAGTATACAGATAGCTCCGAAGGAGAGGGGACTGAGACACCAGCCAGTATACAGATAGCTCCGAAGGAGAGGGGACTGAGACACCAGCCAGTATACAGATAGCTCCGAAGGAGAGGGGACTGAGACACCAGCCAGTATACAGATAGCTCCGAAGGAGAGGGGACTGAGACACCAGCCAGTATACAGATAGCTCCGAAGGAGAGGGGACTGAGACACCAGCCAGTATACAGATAGCTCCGAAGGAGAGGGGACTGAGACACCAGCCAGTATACAGATAGCTCCGAAGGAGAGGGGACTGAGACACCAGCCAGTATACAGATAGCTCCGAAGGAGAGGGGACTGAGACACCAGCCAGTATACAGATAGCTCCGAAGGAGAGGGGACTGAGACACCAGCCAGTATACAGATAGCTCCGAAGGAGAGGGGACTGAGACACCAGCCAGTATACAGATAGCTCCGAAGGAGAGGGGACTGAGACACCAGCCAGTATACAGATAGCTCCGAAGGAGAGGGGACTGAGACACCAGCCAGTATACAGATAGCTCCGAAGGAGAGGGGACTGAGACACCAGCCAGTATACAGATAGCTCCGAAGGAGAGGGGACTGAGACACCAGCCAGTATACAGATAGCTCCGAAGGAGAGGGGACTGAGACACCAGCCAGTATACAGATAGCTCCGAAGGAGAGGGGACTGAGACACCAGCCAGTATACAGATAGCTCCGAAGGAGAGGGGACTGAGACACCAGCCAGTATACAGATAGCTCCGAAGGAGAGGGGACTGAGACACCAGCCAGTATACAGATAGCTCCGAAGGAGAGGGGACTGAGACACCAGCCAGTATACAGATAGCTCCGAAGGAGAGGGGACTGAGACACCAGCCAGTATACAGATAGCTCCGAAGGAGAGGGGACTGAGACACCAGCCAGTATACAGATAGCTCCGAAGGAGAGGGGACTGAGACACCAGCCAGTATACAGATAGCTCCGAAGGAGAGGGGACTGAGACACCAGCCAGTATACAGATAGCTCCGAAGGAGAGGGGACTGAGACACCAGCCAGTATACAGATAGCTCCGAAGGAGAGGGGACTGAGACACCAGCCAGTATACAGATAGCTCCGAAGGAGAGGGGACTGAGACACCAGCCAGTATACAGATAGCTCCGAAGGAGAGGGGACTGAGACACCAGCCAGTATACAGATAGCTCCGAAGGAGAGGGGACTGAGACACCAGCCAGTATACAGATAGCTCCGAAGGAGAGGGGACTGAGACACCAGCCAGTATACAGATAGCTCCGAAGGAGAGGGGACTGAGACACCAGCCAGTATACAGATAGCTCCGAAGGAGAGGGGACTGAGACACCAGCCAGTATACAGATAGCTCCGAAGGAGAGGGGACTGAGACACCAGCCAGTATACAGATAGCTCCGAAGGAGAGGGGACTGAGACACCAGCCAGTATACAGATAGCTCCGAAGGAGAGGGGACTGAGACACCAGCCAGTATACAGATAGCTCCGAAGGAGAGGGGACTGAGACACCAGCCAGTATACAGATAGCTCCGAAGGAGAGGGGACTGAGACACCAGCCAGTATACAGATAGCTCCGAAGGAGAGGGGACTGAGACACCAGCCAGTATACAGATAGCTCCGAAGGAGAGGGGACTGAGACACCAGCCAGTATACAGATAGCTCCGAAGGAGAGGGGACTGAGACACCAGCCAGTATACAGATAGCTCCGAAGGAGAGGGGACTGAGACACCAGCCAGTATACAGATAGCTCCGAAGGAGAGGGGACTGAGACACCAGCCAGTATACAGATAGCTCCGAAGGAGAGGGGACTGAGACACCAGCCAGTATACAGATAGCTCCGAAGGAGAGGGGACTGAGACACCAGCCAGTATACAGATAGCTCCGAAGGAGAGGGGACTGAGACACCAGCCAGTATACAGATAGCTCCGAAGGAGAGGGGACTGAGACACCAGCCAGTATACAGATAGCTCCGAAGGAGAGGGGACTGAGACACCAGCCAGTATACAGATAGCTCCGAAGGAGAGGGGACTGAGACACCAGCCAGTATACAGATAGCTCCGAAGGAGAGGGGACTGAGACACCAGCCAGTATACAGATAGCTCCGAAGGAGAGGGGACTGAGACACCAGCCAGTATACAGATAGCTCCGAAGGAGAGGGGACTGAGACACCAGCCAGTATACAGATAGCTCCGAAGGAGAGGGGACTGAGACACCAGCCAGTATACAGATAGCTCCGAAGGAGAGGGGACTGAGACACCAGCCAGTATACAGATAGCTCCGAAGGAGAGGGGACTGAGACACCAGCCAGTATACAGATAGCTCCGAAGGAGAGGGGACTGAGACACCAGCCAGTATACAGATAGCTCCGAAGGAGAGGGGACTGAGACACCAGCCAGTTTACAGATAGCTCCGAAGGAGAGGGGACTGAGACACCAGCCAGTATACAGATAGCTCCGAAGGAGAGGGGACTGAGACACCAGCAGTTTACAGATAGCTCCGAAGGAGAGGGGACTGAGACACCAGCCAGTATACAGATAGCTCCGAAGGAGAGGGGACTGAGACACCAGCCAGTATACAGATAGCTCCGAAGGAGAGGGGACTGAGACACCAGCCAGTATACAGATAGCTCCGAAGGAGAGGGGACTGAGACACCAGCCAGTATACAGATAGCTCCGAAGGAGAGGGGACTGAGACACCAGCAGTTTACAGATAGCTCCGAAGGAGAGGGGACTGAGACACCAGCCAGTATACAGATAGCTCCGAAGGAGAGGGGACTGAGACACCAGCCAGTTTACAGATAGCTCCGAAGGAGAGGGGACTGAGACACCAGCCAGTATACAGATAGCTCCGAAGGAGAGGGGACAGACACCAGCCAGTTTACAGATAGCTCCGAAGGAGAGGGGACTGAGACACCAGCCAGTATACAGATAGCTCCGAAGGAGAGGGGACTGAGACACCAGCCAGTATACAGATAGCTCCGAAGGAGAGGGGACTGAGACACCAGCCAGTATACAGATAGCTCCGAAGGAGAGGGGACTGAGACACCAGCCAGTATACAGATAGCTCCGAAGGAGAGGGGACTGAGACACCAGCAGTATACAGATAGCTCCGAAGGAGAGGGGACTGAGACACCAGCCAGTATACAGATAGCTCCGAAGGAGAGGGGACTGAGACACCAGCCAGTATACAGATAGCTCCGAAGGAGAGGGGACTGAGACACCAGCCAGTATACAGATAGCTCCGAAGGAGAGGGGACTGAGACACCAGCAGTTTACAGATAGCTCCGAAGGAGAGGGGACTGAGACACCAGCAGTTTACAGATAGCTCCGAAGGAGAGGGGACTGAGACACCAGCCAGTATACAGATAGCTCCGAAGGAGAGGGGACTGAGACCCCAGCCAGTATACAGATAGCTCCGAAGGAGAGTGGACTGAGACACCAGCCAGTATACAGATAGCTCCGAAGGAGAGGGGACTGAGACACCAGCCAGTATACAGATAGCTCCGAAGGAGAGGGGACTGAGACACCAGCCAGTATACAGATAGCTCCGAAGGAGAGGGGACTGAGACACCAGCCAGTATACAGATAGCTCCGAAGGAGAGGGGACTGAGACACCAGCAGTTTACAGATAGCTCCGAAGGACAAGGGACTGAGACACCAGCCAGTATACAGATAGCTCCGAAGGAGAGGGGACTGAGACACCAGCCAGTATACAGATAGCTCCGAAGGAGAGGGGACTGAGACACCAGCAGTTTACAGATAGCTCCGAAGGACAAGGGACTGAGACACCAGCCAGTATACAGATAGCTCCGAAGGAGAGGGGACTGAGACACCAGCCAGTATACAGATAGCTCCGAAGGAGAGGGGACTGAGACACCAGCAGTTTACAGATAGCTCCGAAGGAAAGGGGACTGAGACACCAGCCAGTATACAGATAGCTCCGAAGGAGAGGGGACTGAGACACCAGCCAGTATACAGATAGCTCCGAAGGAGAGGGGACTGAGACACCAGCAGTTTACAGATAGCTCCGAAGGAGAGGGGACTGAGACACCAGCCAGTATACAGATAGCTCCGAAGGAGAGGGGACTGAGACACCAGCCAGTATACAGATAGCTCCGAAGGAGAGGGGACTGAGACACCAGCCAGTATACAGATAGCTCCGAAGGAGAGGGGACTGAGACACCAGCCGTTTACAGATAGCTCCGAAGGAGAGGGGACTGAGACACCAGCCAGTATACAGATAGCTCCGAAGGAGAGGGGACTGAGACACCAGCACTTTACAGATAGCTCCGAAGGAGAGGGGACAGACACCAGCCAGTATACAGATAGCTCCGAAGGAGAGGGGACTGAAACACCAGCAGTTTACAGATAGCTCCGAAGGAGAGGGGACTGAGACACCAGCCAGTATACAGATAGCTCCGAAGGAGAGGGGACTGAGACACCAGCCAGTATACAGATAGCTCCGAAGGAGAGGGGACTGAGACACCAGCAGTTTACAGATAGCTCCGAAGGAGAGGGGACTGAGACACCAGCCAGTATACAGATAGCTCCGAAGGAGAGGGGACTGAGACACCAGCCAGTATACAAATAGCTCCGAAGGAGAGGGGACTGAGACACCAGCCAGTATACAGATAGCTCCGAAGGAGAGGGGACAGACACCAGCCAGTATACAGATAGCTCCGAAGGAGAGGGGACAGACACCAGCCAGTATACAGATAGCTCCGAAGGAGAGGGGACTGAGACACCAGCCAGTATACAGATAGCTCCGAAGGAGAGGGGACAGACACCAGCCAGTATACAGATAGCTCCGAAGGAGAGGGGACTGAGACACCAGCCAGTATACTGATAGGTCCGAAGGAGAGGGGACAGACACCAGCCAGTATACAGATAGCTCCGAAGGAGAGGGGACAGACACCAGCCAGTTTACAGATAGCTCCGAAGGAGAGGGGACAGACACCAGCCAGTTTACAGATAGCTCCGAAGGAGAGGGGACAGACACCAGCCAGTATACAGATAGCTCCGAAGGAGAGGGGACAGACACCAGCCAGTATACAGATAGCTCCGAAGGAGAGGGGACAGACACCAGCCAGTATACAGATAGCTCCGAAGGAGAGGGGACAGACACCAGCCAGTATACAGATAGCTCCGAAGGAGAGGGGACTGAGACACCAGCCAGTATACAGATAGCTCCGAAGGAGAGGGGACTGAGACACCAGCCAGTATACAGATAGCTCCGAAGGAGAGGGGACTGAGACACCAGCCAGTATACAGATAGCTCCGAAGGAGAGGGGACTGAGACACCAGCCAGTATACAGATAGCTCCGAAGGAGAGGGGACTGAGACACCAGCAGTTTACAGATAGCTCCGAAGGAGAGGGGACTGAGACACCAGCCAGTATACAGATAGCTCCGAAGGAGAGGGGACTGAGACACCAGCCAGTATACAGATAGCTCCGAAGGAGAGGGGAGAGACAGCAGCCAGTATACAGATAGCTCCGAAGGAGAGGGGACTGAGACACCAGCCAGTATACAGATAGCTCCGAAGGAGAGGGGACTGAGACACCAGCCAGTATACAGATAGCTCCGAAGGAGAGGGGACTGAGACACCAGCCAGTATACAGATAGCTCCGAAGGAGAGGGCACTGAGACACCAGCCAGTATACAGATAGCTCCGAAGGAGAGGGGACAGACACCAGCCAGTATACAGATAGCTCCGAAGGAGAGGGGACTGAGACATCAGCCAGTTTACAGATAGCTCCGAAGGAGAGGGGACTGAGACACCAGCCAGTATACAGATAGCTCCGAAGGAGAGGGGACTGAGACACCAGCCAGTATACAGATAGCTCCGAAGGAGAGGGGACAGACACCAGCCAGTATACAGATAGCTCCGAAGGAGAGGGACTGAGACACCAGCCAGTATACAGATAGCTCCGAAGGAGAGGGGACTGAGACATCAGCCAGTTTACAGATAGCTCCGAAGGAGAGGGGACAGACACCAGCGAGTATACAGATAGCTCCGAAGGAGAGGGGACTGAGACACCAGCAGTTTACAGATAGCTCCGAAGGAGAGGGGACTGAGACACCAGCCAGTATACAGATAGCTCCGTAGGAGAGGGGACAGACACCAGCCAGTATACAGATAGCTCCGAAGGAGAGGGGACTGAGACACCAGCCAGTATACAGATAGCTCCGAAGGAGAGGGGACTGAGACACCAGCCAGTATACAGATAGCTCCGAAGGAGAGGGGACTGAGACACCAGCAGTTTACAGATAGCTCCGAAGGAGAGGGGACTGAGACACCAGCCAGTATACAGATAGCTCCGAAGGAGAGGGGACAGACACCAGCCAGTATACAGATAGCTCCGAAGGAGAGGGGACAGACACCAGCCAGTATACAGATAGCTCCGAAGGAGAGGGGACTGAGACACCAGCCAGTATACAGATAGCTCCGAAGGAGAGGGGACTGAGACATCAGCCAGTATACAGATAGCTCCGAAGGAGAGGGGACAGACACCAGCCAGTATACAGATAGCTCCGAAGGAGAGGGGACTGAGACACCAGCCAGTATACAGATAGCTCCGAAGGAGAGGGGACTGAGACATCAGCCAGTATACAGATAGCTCCGAAGGTGAGGGGACTGAGACACCAGCCGTTTACAGATAGCTCCGAAGGAGAGGGGACTGAGACATCAGCCAGTATACAGATAGCTCCGAAGGAGAGGGGACTGAGACATCAGCCAGTATACAGATAGCTCCGAAGGAGAGGGGACTGAGACACCAGCCAGTATACAGATAGCTCCGAAGGAGAGGGGACTGAGACACCAGCAGTTTACAGATAGCTCCGAAGGAGTGGGGACTGAGACATCAGCAGTTTACAGATAGCTCCGAAGGAGAGGGGACTGAGACACCAGCAGTTTACAGATAGCTCCGAAGGAGAGGGTACTGAGACATCAGCCAGTATACAGATAGCTCCGAAGGAGAGGGGACTGAGACACCAGCCAGTTTACAGATAGCTCCGAAGGAGAGGGGACTGAGACACCAGCCAGTTTACAGATAGCTCCGAAGGAGAGGGGACTGAGACATCAGCCAGTATACAGATAGCTCCGAAGGAGAGGGGACTGAGACACCAGCCAGTATACAGATAGCTCCGAAGGAGAGGGGACTGAGACACCAGCAGTTTACAGATAGCTCCGAAGGAGTGGGGACTGAGACATCAGCAGTTTACAGATAGCTCCGAAGGAGAGGGGACTGAGACACCAGCCAGTATACAGATAGCTCCGAAGGAGAGGGGACTGAGACACCAGCCAGTATACAGATAGCTCCGAAGGAGAGGGGACTGAGACACCAGCAGTTTACAGATAGCTCCGAAGGAGTGGGGACTGAGACATCAGCCAGTATACAGATAGCTCCGAAGGAGAGGGGTCTGAGACACCAGCAGTATACAGATAGCTCCGAAGGAGAGGGGACTGAGACACCAGCCAGTATACAGATAGCTCCGAACGAGAGGGGACAGACACCAGCCAGTATACAGATAGCTCCGAAGGAGAGGGGACAGACACCAGCCAGTATACAGATAGCTCCGAAGGAGAGGGGACTGAGACACCAGCCAGTATACAGATAGCTCCGAAGGAGAGGGGACTGAGACACCAGCCAGTATACAGATAGCTCCGAAGGAGAGGGGACTGAGACACCAGCAGTTTACAGATAGCTCCGAAGGAGTGGGGACTGAGACATCAGCAGTTTACAGATAGCTCCGAAGGAGAGGGGACTGAGACATCAGCCAGTATACAGATAGCTCCGAAGGAGAGGGGACTGAGACACCAGCAGTTTACAGATAGCTCCGAAGGAGTGGGGACTGAGACATCAGCAGTTTACAGATAGCTCCGAAGGAGAGGGGACTGAGACACCAGCCAGTATACAGATAGCTCCGAAGGAGAGGGGACTGAGACACCAGCCAGTATACAGATAGCTCCGAAGGAGAGGGGACTGAGACAGCAGCCTTTCCACAGATAGCTCCCTCTAAAATATTCAGGAATAAATATCGACATTTTACAGGGAAATAAAAATAGGAACATAGGAGCTAGGGGTAGGCCATTCAGCCCCTGGAGCCTGCTGTGCCATTCAACTAGGTCATGACTGACTATCTATGTCAACGCCACTTTCCTGCGCTATTCCCTTATCCCTTGATGTCATTAGTATCCAGAAATCTATCGATCTCAAACTTGAACGTACTCAATGAATAAGCTTCCAAAGCCCTCTGGGATAGAGAATATCCAAAAATTTACTGCTCTTTGCGTGAGGAAATTCCTCCTCATCTCAGGCTGAAATGGCTTGCCCCTTATTCTGAGACCATGTCCCCTAATTCTAGGGCCTCCAGTCAGGGAAAACATCCTTTCTGCATGTACCATGTCTAGCCCTTTAAGAATTTTGTAAGTTTCAATGAGATCACCTTTCTAAACTCTAGAGAATACAGGCCCAGACTCCCTGATCTCTCCTCATAGGACAGTGCCACCATCTCAAGGTTAAGTCTAGTGAACTGGAGGTGACGGTACAGTGGTATTGTCGCTGAACTAGTAATCCAGAGACCCAGGGTAATGCTCTGGGGACTCGGGTTCGAATCCCACCATGGCAGATGGTGGGATTTGAATTCAATAAAAATCTGGAATTAAAAGTCTAATGATGACCGTAAGACATAGGAATAGAAATTAGGCCATTTGGCCCGTGGAGTCTGCTCCGCCATTCAATCATGGCTGATAAATTTCTCAACCCCATTCTCCCACCTTCTCCCTGTAACCTTTGATCTCCTTACCAATCAAGAACCTATCTATCTCGGACTTAAATACACTCAGTGATCTGGCCTCCACAGCCTTCTGTGGCAATGAATTCCATAGATTCACCACTCTCTGGCTAAAGAAGTTTCTCCTCATCTCTGTTCTGAAAGGTCTTCCCTACTAATAGAAACATCTTCCCCATGTCCACTCTATCCAGGCCTTTCAGTATTCTGTAAGTTTCAATCAGATCCCCCCCTCATCCTTCTAAACTCCATCGAGTATAGACCCAGAGTCCTCAAACATTCCTCATATGTTAAGCCTTTCATTCCTGGGATCATTCTCGTGAACCTCCCCTGGACCCTCTCCAGGGCCAGAACATCTTTCCTGAGATACGGGGCCCAAAATTGCTCACAATATTCTAAATGTGGTCTGACCAGAGCCTTGTAAAGCCTCAGCAGCACATCACTGCTTTTATATTCTAGCATTCTCAAAATAAATGCCAACATTGCATTTGCCTTCCTAACTACCGACTCAACCTGCAAGTAAACCTTATTTAAGTTAACCATGAAACCATTGTCAATTGTTGTAAAGTCCTTTAGGGAAGGAAATCTGCTATCCTTGGTTGACTCTCAAGTGCCCTCTGAGATGGCCTGGCAAGCCGCTCAGTTGTATCAAATTGCTACCAAAAAAGGAATGGTGGACAATTAAACAACTCACTGGAGGAGGCTCCACAAATATCCCCATCCTCAATGATGGAGGAGCCCAGCACATCAGTGCAAAAAGATAAGGCTGAAACATTTGCTACAATCTTCAGCCAGAAGTGCTGAGTGGATGATCCATCTCAGCCTCCTCCGGAGGTCCCCAGCATCACCGATGCCTGTCTTCAGCCAATTCGATTCACTCCACGTGATATCAAGAAATGGCTAAAGGCACTGGATACTGCAAAGGCTATAAGTCCTGATGATATCCTGGCAACAGTACTGAAGGCTTGTGCTCCAGAACTTGCCGCACCCCTAGCCAAGCTGTTCCAGTACAGCTACAACACTGGCATCCACCCGCTATGTGGAAAATTGCCCAGGTATGCCCTGTACACAAAAAGCAGGACAATCCAACCCGGCCAATTACCGCCCCATCAGTCTACTCTCCATCATCAGTAAAATAATGGAAGGGGTTATCAATAGTGTTATCAAGCGGCACTTGCTTAGCATAACCTGCTCACTGACACCCAGTTTGGGTTCTGCCAGGTCCACTCAGCTTCTGACCTCATTGAGCCTTGGTTCAAACATGGACAAAAGACCTGAACTCACGATGCGAGGTGAGAGTGACTGCCCTTGACATCAAGGCTGTATTTGACAGAGTGTGGCATCAAGGAGCCCCAGCAAAACTGGAGTCAATGGGAATGAGGGGGAAAACTCTCCACTGGTTGGAGTCATACCTAGGAAGATGGTTGTGGTTGTTGGAGGTCAGTCATCTCAGCTCCAGGACATCACTGCAGGAATTCCTTAGGGTAGTGTCCTCGGCCCAACCATTTTCAGCTGCTTCATCCATGTCCTTCCTTCCTTTAAAGGTCAGAAGTGGGGATGTTCGCTGATGATTGCACAATGTTCAACACCATTCGCGACTGCTCAGATACTGAAGCAGTTCACGTCCAAATGCAGCAAGACCTGGACAATATCCGGGTTTGGGCTGACAAGTGGCAAGTAACATTCACGCCAAACAAGTGTCAAGCAATGACCACCTCCAACAGGAGAGAATCCAACCATCGCCACTTAACGTTCAATGGCATTACCATCACTGAATCCTCTACTATCAAGATCCTGGGGGTTACCATTGACTAGAAACTGAACTGGACTAGCCATATAAATACTGTAGCTACAAGAGCAGGTCAGAGGCTGGGAATCCTGTGGTGAGTAACTCACCTCCTGACTCCCCAAAGCCTGTCCACCATCTACAAGGCACAAGTCAGGAGTGTGGTGGAATACTCCCCACTTGTCTGGATGAGTGCAGTTCCCAAGACACTCAAGAAACTTGACACCATTCAGGACAAAGCAGCCGCTTGATTGGTACCACATCCTTAAACACTCATTCCAGCACTGACACACAGTAGCAGCAGTGTCTACCATCTACAAGATGCACTGCAGGAATTCACCAAGGATCCTTAGACAGCACCTTCCACACCCATGACCATTACCATCTAGAAGGACAAGGGCAGAAGATAGATGGGAACACCACCACCTAGAAGTTCCCCTCCAAGTCACTCACCATTCTGACTTGGAAATATATCGCTATTGCTTCGCTATCGCTGGGTCAAAATCCTGGAACTCCCCCACCTAACAGCACTGTGGGTGTACCTACATCACATGGGATGCAACAGTTCAAGAAGGCAGCTCACCACCACCTTCTCAAGGGCAACTAGGGATGGGCAATAAATGCTGGCCCAGCCAGCGACGCCCACATCCTGTGAATGAATAAAGAAATGAACCTCTGCTGCCCTCTCCCTATGGCAAGTATATCCTTCCTTAGGCAAAGGGACCGAAACGGTACAGAATACTCCAGGTGAAGTATCATCAAGGTTCTGTATTATTGCAAGACCTCTTTACACCTGTATTTAAATCCCCTTGCAATTAAGGACAATATATCATCAGCTTTCCTAATTGCTTGTTGCATCTTCAGCCTGAAGATTTGGAGCAGTTGAGAATTCAGCATAGATGGACCAAGAGATTGATTAAGAGGGGAAATATAGAGTATGAGAGTAAACCTGCAAGGAACATAAAAGTGGACTGTAAAAACTTCTACCAGTATGTAAAAAGAAAAAAGATTAGTGAAGACAAATGTCCGTCCCTTATAGTCTCAAACAGGAGAATTTATAATAGAGAACAAAGAAATGGCAGAGCAATTAAACACAGGATACAACACAAATAACTTCCCAGAAATGCTAGGGCACCAAGGGTCCAGTGAGTAAGAAGGAGTATAGGAAATTAGTATTACTAAAAAAAACGTGCTGGAGAAATTAATGGGACTGAAATCTGCTAAATCTCCAGGGCCTGATAATCTACATCCCAGGGTACTAACGGAGGTGGCCATGGAAATAGTGGATGCATTGGTTGTCACCTTCTAAAATTCTATAGATTCTGGAACAGTCCTGGCAGATGTAACCCCACTACTTAAAAAAGGAGGAAGAAAACAGGGAATTACAGGCTGGTTAGCCTAACATCACTAGGAGGGAAAATGGTAGAGCCTATTATAAAGGATGCGATAACAGAGCATTTAGAAAAGATCAGCGGGATTACACAAAGTCAACACGGATTATGAAAGGTAATTAATGTTTGACAAGCCTACTGGAGTTTTTTTGAGGACGTAACTAGCAGAATAGATAAGGGAGAACCAGTGGATGGGTGTATTTGGATTTTCAGAAAGCTTTTGGTACAGTCCCACATAAGAGGTTTGTGTGTAAAATTAAAGCACATTAGATTGGGGGTAATCTTTTTACATGGATTGAGAATTGGTTAGCAGACAGGAAACAGAGATTGGGAACAAATGGGTCTTTTTTGGAGTGACAGGCAGTGACTAGTGGGGTACTGCAAGGATCAATGCTTGGGCCCCAGCTATTCACGATATATGTCAATGATTTGGTTGAGGGAACTGAATGTAATATTTCCAAGTTTGTTGATGACAGGAAACTTGGTGGGAGTGTCAGTGGTGAAGAGGATGTTAAGAGGCTTCAAGGCGATTTGGACAAGTTAAGTGAGTGGGCAAATACACCGCAGATGCAGTGTAATGTAGATAAGTATGAAATTATTCACTTCGGTAGGAAAAACAGAATGGCAGAGTATTATTTAAATGGTGATAGATTGGGAAATGTTGATGTACAAAGGGACCTGGCTGTCCTTGTACACCAATCACTGAAAGCAAGCATGCAGATGCAGCAAGCAGTTAAGGCAGCAAATAGTATGTTGGTCTTCACTGTGAGAGGACTTGAGTACAGAGGCAAGGATGTCTTACTGTAGCTGTACAGGGCCTTGGTGAGATCACACCTGGAGTATTGAATGCAGTTTTGGTCTCCTTACCTAAGAAAGGATATACTTGCCACAAAGGAAGTGCAGCAAAGGTTCACCAGACTGATTCCTGGGATGGCAGGATTGTCGTATAGAAAGAGATTGGGCCGACTAGGCCTGTATTCACTGGAGTTTAGAAGAATGAGAGGAGATCTCATTAAAACATATAAAATTCTGACAGGACCGGACAGACTGGATGCAGGGATGATCTTTCCTCTGGCTGGCGGGTCTAGAATCTAGAACAAGGGGTCACAGTCTCAGGATATGGGGTAGGCCATTTAGGACTGAGATGAGGAGAAACTTCTTCACTCAGAGGGTGGTGAACCTGTGGAATTCTCTACCACAGAAGCTGTGGAGGTAAAGTCACTGAATATATTTAACAAGGAAACAGATAGATAGATTTCTAGAACTTTAAACTATTTAGTTTGGTGGTGGTTGGGGGGGGGGGGGGGGGGGGGGGGGGGGGCGGGGGGTGTGGCGGATGAAGAGAGAGGGTTCAATTGAAGGGAAGTTTAAAAAATCAAAACGAAATGAGCGCGCAGAGGTGCAGGGTAGTGACAAGGTGAACGATAATCAAAGTGTGACAGGAAGGGGCAGAAAATAGAAGCGGAAGAGTGCAGCAGAAATCAGAACCAGAATGAGTAATAATGGTAAGAAGTCAAAGCTTAAAGCTCTTTATCTGAATGCATACAACATTTGTAACAAGATAGATAAGTTGACAGCTCAAATAGAAATAAATGAATATGACTTGATAGATATTATGGAGACGTGGTTGCAGGGTGACTAAGACTGGGAACTCAATCTTCAAGGGTATTCGATGTTCCAGAAAAATTGACAAAAAGGAAAAAGTGTGGTAGCATTGTTAATAAAGGAAGGTATCAGTGCGGTGGTGAGTAGTGATGTGGAATCAGTTTGGGGTGGAAATAAGGAACACCAAGGGAAAGAAGTCACAGATGGGAGTTGTCTATAGGCCCCTGTAGAGTTGCCTCACTGTAGGACAAAGTATAAATCAGGAAATAATGGAGGTGTGTAAGAAGGGTGCTGCAATTGTCATGGGTGATTTTAATCTGCATATCGACTGGACAAATCAGATTGGCAGGGGTAACACGGAAGACAAATTTGTAGAGTGCATCAGGGATTGTTTCTTTGCAGAACCTACCCAAGAACAGGCTATTTTTGATCTAGTAATGCGTAATGAGGTAGGATTAATAAGAGATCTCGTAGTTAATGATCCTCTAAGGGGCAGCGATCACAACATAATAGAATTTCAAATTCAGTTTGAGGGTGAGCAACTCCGGTCTCAAACCAGTGTCCTCAACTTAAATAAGGGCAATTACAGAGGTATGAAGAAAGAGTTGTCTAAAGCAGGCTGAGAAAATAGACTAAAGGGAAGGTCAGTGGATGAGCAGTGGCAGACATTTACGCAGGTATTTCATAAAGCTCAGCAAAAATTTATCCCAGTCAAAAAGAAGGACTCGATGCAGTGATAGTGAAGGAATCGGTCGAAATATTCCAGAACTCTCTGGATTTCGGGAGGGTCCCGCGGATTGGAAAACTGCTAATGTGACGCCCCTGTTCAAGAAGGGAGGGAGACAACAAGCAGGAAACTATAGGCCAGTCAGCCTAACATCTGTGGTTGAGAAAATGTTAGAGTCCATTAAGGAAGAAATAGCAGGACGTTTAGAAAAGCTTAACACAATTAAACAGAGTCAACATGGTTTTGCGAAAGGGAAATCATGTTTGACAAATTTGCCAGAGCTCTTTGAGGATTTAACAAGCAGAGTTGATAAAAGGGAACCGGTGGATGGAGTGTATCTGGATTTCCAGAAGGAAATTGATAAGGTGCCACATAAAAGGTAATTGCACAAGATAGGAGCTCACGGTATTGGGGGTAATGTATTAGCATGGATTCAGGATTGTTAACACACAGAAGACAGAGAGTTGGGATTAATGGGTCTTTTTCAGGTTGGAAAGACGTAACTAGTGGAGTGCCACAAGGATCAGTTCTAGGGCCTCTATTATTTACTATCTATATTAATGACTTGGAGGAGGGGGCAGAGTGTAATGTATCCAAATTTCTGACGATACAAAAATAGGTGGGAGGGCGTGTTATGATGAGGACATGTTGTGATGAGGACATAAGGAATCTGCAAGGGGATATAGATAGGCTGAGTAAGTGGACAAAAACTTGGCAGATGGGGTTTAATATAGGAAAGTGAGGTCATGCACTTTGGTAGGAAGAATCAAAAGGCAGACTATTATTTAAATGGAGAGAGACTCCAAAAAAGTGCAGCACAGAGGGATCTGGGTGTTCTTGTGCACAAAAAGTTAGCATGTAGGTGCAGCAAGTAATTAATAAGACAAATAGAATTTTGGCCTGTATTGCTAGGGGGTTGGTGATTAAAAATAGGGAAGTCTTGATACTACTGTACAGGGTGTTGGTGAGGCCGCAACTGGAGTACAGTGTACAGCTTTGGTTCCTGTATTTAAGAAAGGATTTACTGGCAATGGAGGCAGTTTGAAAGACATTCACTAGGCTGATTCCTGGGATATCAAGCATGGCTAAACAGGTTAGGCCTTTATTCATTAGAGATTAGAAGAATGAGGGGTGATCTTATTGAAACCTACAAGATTCTGAGGGGGCTTGACAGGGTGGATGTTGAGAAGATGCTTCCACTAGCGGAGAAATCTCAAACTAGGGAACATAGTTACAGAATAAGGGGACACTCATTTAAAACTGAGATGCGAAGGAATTTCTTCTCTCAGAGTGTAGCGAATGTCTGGAATTCTCTACCTCAGAGTCGTGGAGGCAAGATCACTAAGTATTTAAAGAGGAGGTAGATAGATTTTTGAAATATCGGGGAGTTGAGGGCTATGAGGAGCTTGCACGAGAGGAGTTGAGGCCTGGGGCAGACCTGGGCTCTAAATTGTTAGTGATTCAGGAATAATATTGTACAAACAGAATCAGTGGAGCCATCACTGGGGAGACCTGTGCCTGCACCGCAGTTTGATCTATTCAACAAATGAGCTACTGCCTGGTGGTAACACAGGCTGGGTAAGGGAGAGATAAGCAAGATGTGACAGGTGTGGAAGGTTATCAGCCTAACGTGAGGGAAGTACAAGAAATGACACAATCTCTTACCCATTTCTGTCATATTTTTTGAAGGCAGGAAAAGATGCTAATGGATCATCAAGCTTAAAATGAAAAAGGGAGAAAGAAAAATTACATTTCTCAAAATGACAATTCATAATGTCCCCTCCAAATCCACGACTGTGTCTGCAAGTTACTTGACCTAACAGCAGTCCAACCATATAAAAGCAAAATACTCTGGATGCTAGAAATCTTAAATAAAAAGGGAAAATGCTGGATATCTTCAGCAGGTGTGGCAGCTTTCGTAAAGAGAGAAACAGGGTGAATGTTTCAGGTCAGTGACCTGTGTTCTGAGGAAAGGTCAGAGACTTGAAACCTCAGCCCCACCATATCCCAAGCCAACATCCAGACACTTACTGCTTGTTTGTCCCTACAACCACCACCCCCCCCCCTCCACCTCTCTGTCTCTCTATCTCTCTGCCCCCCACACACACACACCTTAAACCAGCTTATATTTCAACTCTTTCCTGGACTCGAACTCAAGTTCTGTCGAAGGGTCATGAGGACTCGAAACGTCAACTCTTTTCTTCTCCGCCGATGCTGCCAGACCTGCTGAGTTTTTCCAGGTAATTTTTTGTTTTGGATTTCCAGCATCCGCAGTTTTTTTGTTTTTATCCAGACACATGTGTTGCAGCAGCAGTGACTGGATGGCTTTTCCCTCTCTTTCCCAGGGCCAATGAAGTAAAATGCACTTCTAAACAGAAATAAATGTACAGACACTCTCAATCTGGCCTCTCCCTCGCTGCCTGAATCCATGGGAGCTGCAAAGACTGACCACCACTCAAGCCAGGGCAAATTACTCCAGTAATTCCTTCCTGCCAGCACTTCAGCAATGGAGGGGTGGGAAGGCCGCTGGGGGTGACCCAGCGACCTGCCAGCATCGAGCAGAAGACTTGTGTTACTTTAGGTATAGCCATGATTGCTACAGCTGCTGCACACAGGGGTCTGTGAATCGAGAAGGCCACGTTCAGAATGGACTCCCCTGGGCACCCAGCCGCTGAATCCCAGTCAAACTGCTGCCTTCAGGAAAGGAGGGACAATGGCTAAGAAAATTAATATAAATAAGCCATGGTACAGTAAAGTAGATGATAGCTCACTGGGCCCTCTAATGGTCGAGAATCACTGCTGCAGAGCACAGGAGAGCAAAGCAGATCCACTCCCTGAACCCCAACTCGCTCACAGTCACACTGAATTCCTGACCCCACCAGACCGCTCGCTCCCCCCACCTCACCAGACCGCTGGCTACGCACTGCCCCAACCCCCAGACCGCTCGCTACGCACTGCCCCAACCCCCAGACCCCTCGCTACACCCTGCCCCAACCCCCAGACCCCTCGCTACGCACTGCCCCAACCCCCAGACCCCTCGCTACGCACTGCCCCAACCCCCAGACCCCTCGCTACGCCCCAACCCCCAGACCCCTCGCTACACCCTGCCCCAACCCCCAGACCCCTCGCTACGCCCCAACCCCCAGACCGCTCGCTACACCCTGCACCAACCCCCAGACCCCTCGCTACACCCTGCCCCAACCCCCAGACCCCTCGCTACGCCCCAACCCCCAGACCCCTCGCTACGCCCCAACCCCCAGACCCCTCGCTACGCCCCAACCCCCAGACCCCTCGCTACACCCTGCCTCAACCCCCAGACCCCTCGCTACACCCTGCCCCAACCCCCAGACCGCTCGCTACGCACTGCCCCAACCCCCAGACCTCTCGCTACGCACTGCCCCAACCCCCAGACCGCTCGCTACGCCCCAACCCCTAGACCCCTCGCTACACCCTGCCTCAACCCCCAGACCCCTCGCTACGCACTGCCCCAACCCCCAGACCCCTCGCTACGCCTGCCTCAACCCCCAGACCCCTCGCTACGCACTGCCCCAACCCCCAGACCCCTCGCTACGCACTGCCCCAACCCCCAGACCGCTCGCTACGCACTGCCCCAACCCCCAGACCCCTCGCTACGCACTGCCCCAACCCCCAGACCCCTCGCTACGCACTGCCCCAACCCCCAGACCCCTCGCTACGCACTGCCCCAACCCCCAGACCGCTCGCTACGCACTGCCCCAACCCCCAGACCCCTCGCTACGCACTGCCTCAACCCCCAGACCGCTCGCTACGCCCCAACCCCCAGACCGCTCGCTACGCCCCAACCCCCAGACCCCTCGCTACGCACTGCCCTAACCCCCAGACCTCTCGCTACGCCCCAACCCCCAGACCCCTCGCTACGCACTGCGCCTACCCAGACCCCTTGCTACGCACTGCCTCAACCCCCAGACCGCTCGATACACCCTGCCTCAACCCCCAGACCGCTCGATACACCCTGCCTCAACCCCCAGACCGCTCGATACACCCTGCCCCAACCCCCAGACCGCTCGCTACGCACTGCCCCAACCCCCAGACCGCTCGCTACGCACTGCCCCAACCCCCAGACCCCTCGCTACACACTGCCCCAACCCCCAGACCCCTCGCTACGCCCCAACCCCCAGACCCCTCGCTACGCCCCAACCCCCAGACCCCTCGCTACGCACTGCCCCAACCCCCAGACCGCTCGATACACCCTGCCCCAACCCCCAGACCGCTCGCTACACCCCAACCCCCAGACCCCTCGCTACGCACTGCCCCAACCCCCAGACCGCTCGATACACCCTGCCCCAACCCCCAGACCGCTCGCTACGCACTGCCCCAACCCCCAGACCGCTCGCTACGCACTGCCCCAACCCCCAGACCCCTCGCTACGCACTGCCCCAACCCCCAGACCCCTCCCTACGCACTGCCCCAACCCCCAGACCCCTCGCTACAACCTGCCCCAACCCCCAGACCGCTCGCTACGCACGGCCCCAACCCCCAGACCGCTCGCTACAACCTGCCCCAACCCCCAGACCCCTCGCTACGCACTGCCCCAAACCCCAGACCGCTCGCTACGCCCCAACCCCCCAGACCGCTCGCTACGCACTGCCCCAACCCCCAGACCGCTCGCTACAACCTGCCCCAACCCCCAGACCGCTCGCTACAACCTGCCCCAACCCCCAGACCGCTCGCTACAACCTGCCCCAACCCCCAGACCGCTCGCTACGCCCCAACCCCCAGACCCCTCGCTACGCCCCAACCCCCAGACCCCTCGCTACGCACTGCCCCAACCCCCAGACCCCTCGCTACAACCTGCCCCAACCCCCAGACCCCTTGCTACACCCTGCCCCAACCCCCAGACCCCTCGCTACGCACTGCCCCAACCCCCAGACCCCTCGCTACGCACTGCCCCAACCCCCATACCGCTCGCTATGCCCCAACCCCCCAGACCGCTCGCTACACCCTGCCCCAACCCCCAGACCCCTCGCTACGCACTGCCCCAACCCCCAGACCCCTCGCTACGCACTGCCCCAACCCCCAGACCCCTCGCTACAACCTGCCCCAACCCCCAGACCCCTCGCTACGCACTGCCCCAACCCCCAGACCCCTCGCTACGCACTGCGCCTACCCAGACTGCTCGCTACGCCCTGCCCCAACCCCCAGACCGCTCGATACACCCTGCCCCAACCCCCAGACCGCTCGATACACCCTGCCCCAAAACCCAGACCCCTCGCTACGCACTGCCTCAACCCCCAGACCCCTCGCTACGCCCCAACCCCCAGACCGCTCGCTACGCACTGCCCCAACCCCCAGACCGCTCGCTACGCACTGCCTCAACCCCCAGACCGCTCGCTACGCCCCAACCCCCAGACCGCTCGCTACGCACTGCCCCAACCCCCAGACCGCTCGCTACACACTGCCTCAACCCCCAGACCCCTCGCTACGCCCCAACCCCCAGACCGCTCGCTACGCACTGCCCCAACCCCCAGACCGCTCGCTACGCACTGCCTCAACCCCCAGACCGCTCGCTACACCCTGCCCCAACCCCCAGACCCCTCGCTACGCACTGCCTCAACCCCCAGACCGCTCGCTACGCCCCAACCCCCCAGACCGCTCGCTACACCCTGCCCCAACCCCCAGACCCCTCGCTACGCACTGCCTCAACCCCCAGACCGCTCGCTACACCCTGCCCCAACCCCCAGACCCCTCGCTACGCACTGCCCCAACCCCCAGACCTCTCGCTACAACCTGCCCCAACCCCCAGACTGCTCGCTACGCACTGCCCCAACCCCCAGACCGCTCGCTACAACCTGCCCCAACCCCCAGACCCCTCGCTACGCACTGCCCCCACCCCCAGACCCCTCGCTATGCCCCAACCCCCCAAACCGCTCGCTACGCACTGCCCCAACCCCCAGACCGCTCGCTACAACCTGCCCCAACCCCCAGACCGCTCGCTACGCCCCAACCCCCAGACCCCTCGCTACGCCCCAATCCCCAGACCCCTCACTACGCACTGCCCCAACCCCCAGACCCCTCGCTACAACCTGCCCCAACCCCCAGACCCCTCGCTAGACCCTGCCCCAACCCCCAGACCCCTCGCTACGCACTGCCCCAACCCCCAGACCCCTCGCTACGCACTGCCCCAACCCCCAGACCGCTCGCTACGCCCCAACCCCCCAGACCGCTCGCTACACCCTGCCCCAACCCCCAGACCCCTCGCTACGCACTGCCCCAACCCCCAGACCCCTCGCTACGCACTGCCCCAACCCCCAGACCCCTCGCTACGCACTGCCCCAACCCCCAGACCCCTCGCTACGCACTGCCCCAACCCCCAGACCGCTCGCTACACCCTGCCCCAACCCCCAGACCCCTCGCTACGCCCCAACCCCCAGACCCCTCGCTACACCCTGCCCCAACCCCCAGACCCCTCGCTACGCACTGCCCCAACCCCCAGACCCCTCGCTACGCACTGCGCCTACCCAGACCGCTCGCTACGCCCTGCCCCAACCCCCAGACCGCTCGATACACCCTGCCCCAACCCCCAGACCGCTCGATACACCCTGCCCCAACCCCCAGACCCCTCGCTACGCACTGCCCCAACCCCCAGACCGCTCGCTACGCCCTGCCCCAACCCCCAGACCCCTCGCTACGCACTGCCTCAACCCCCAGACCGCTCGCTACACCCTGCCCCAACCCCCTGACCGCTCGCTACAACCTGCCCCAACCCCCAGACCCCTCGCTACGCACTGCCCCAACCCCCAGACCGCTCGCTACGCACTGCCTCAACCCCCAGACCGCTCGCTACACCCTGCCCCAACCCCCAGACCCCTCGCTACGCACTGCCTCAACCCCCAGACCGCTCGCTACGACCCAACCCCCCAGACCGCTCGCTACACCCTGCCCCAACCCCCAGACCCCTCGCTACGCACTGCCTCAACCCCCAGACCGCTCGCTACGCACTGCCTCAACCCCCAGACCGCTCGCTACACCCTGCCCCAACCCCCAGACCCCTCGCTACACCCTGCCTCAACCCCCAGACCCCTCGCTACAACCTGCCCCAACCCCCAGACCGCTCGCTACGCCCCAACCCCCAGACCCCTCGCTACGCACTGCCTCAACCCCCAGACCGCTCGCTACACCCTGCCCCAACCCCCAGACCCCTCGCTACACCCTGCCTCAACCCCCAGACCGCTCGCTACACCCTGCCTCAACCCCCAGACCGCTCGCTACACCCTGCCTCAACCCCCAGACCGCTCGCTACGCACTGCCTCAACCCCCAGACCGCTCGCTACACCCTGCCTCAACCCCCAGACCGCTCGCTACGCACTGCCTCAACCCCCAGACCGCTCGCTACAACCTGCCCCAACCCCCAGACCCCTCGCTACGCACTGCCTCAACCCCCAGACCGCTCGCTACGCACTGCCCCAACCCCCAGACCCCTCGCTACACCCTGCCTCAACCCCCAGACCCCTCGCTACGCACTGCCCCAACCCCCAGACCGCTCGCTACGCACTGCCTCAACCCCCAGACCGCTCGCTACACCCTGCCCCAACCCCCAGACCCCTCGCTACACCCTGCCTCAACCCCCAGACCGCTCGCTACGCACTGCCTCAACCCCCAGACCGCTCGCTACACCCTGCCCCAACCCCCAGACCCCTCGCTACACCCTGCCTCAACCCCCAGACCGCTCGCTACGCACTGCCTCAACCCCCAGACCGCTCGCTACACCCTCTCCCAACCCCCAGACCCCTCGCTACACCCTGCCTCAACCCCCAGACCGCTCGCTACGCACTGCCTCAACCCCCAGACCGCTCGCTACGCACTGCCTCAACCCCCAGACCGCTCGCTACACCCTGCCTCAACCCCCAGACCGCTCGCTACGCACTGCCCCAACCCCCAGACCGCTCGCTACACCCTGCCCCAACCCCCAGACCCCTCGCTACACCCTGCCTCAACCCCCAGACCGCTCGCTACGCACTGCCTCAACCCCCAGACCCCTCGCTACGCACTGCCTCAACCCCCAGACCGCTCGCTACGCACTGCCTCAACCCCCAGACCCCTCGCTACGCACTGCCCCAACCCCCAGACCCCTCGCTACGCACTGCCCCAACCCCCAGACCCCTCGCTACGCCCTGCCCCAACCCCCAGACCCCTCGCTACGCACTGCCCCAACCCCCAGACCCCTCGCTACGCACTGCCCCAACCCCCAGACCCCTCGCTCTGCCCGGTCCCCCCCCCCCATATCACCGGGTCCTTATCACATCCCCTAAAGCCTTTACCTTGTTTGCTGTTTCCACTTTTGCACAGATGGCATCCATTGCTGCTCGCTCTTCCAGTCTTTTCTGCTTCTTCTCCTTTGCTTTAGACGACTTTCTCTGGAGAATAAATATACACAATGCTGCTGACAATTCTCAGCCTCATCTCCCTCACCGGCCATTTGGCAGGGTGGAATCATCACCCCTTCCCTGTCCAGCCCGCCACCACTTTTCCCTCTCCGTCCAGAATCCCCCCTCCCTCTCTGTCCGGTTTATCCCCCTCCCTCTCTGTCCCGTTTCTCTCTCCCTCTCTGTCCTGTTTCCCCCCCACTCTGCCCCTTCACTCCCCTCTCCGGACCCCAGGTCTGCCCCCTCGCTCTCTTTCCGGTCCTCCCCTCTAAACCCATCATGCTCCCACTCGCCCCAGGCCTGTGTCTCTCACTTGCTCCCTCCCTCCATTCCTCTCTCTCACCCATCCTCCCACTGATCCTCACCCCCCATGTCTCCCTCTCGCCCCCCCCTCCTTCCACGTCTTCATTCAGCCCCCCTTCCATGTCTCCCCCTCCGATCCCGCCCCCATGTCTCCCCCTCCGATCCCGCCCCCATGTCTCCCCCTCCGATCCCGCCCCCATGTCTCCCCCTCCGATCCCGCCCCCATGTCTCCCCCTCCGATCCCGCCCCCATGTCTCCCCCTCCGATCCCGCCCCCATGCCTCCCCCTCCGATCCCGCCCCCATGCCTCCCCCTCCGATCCCGCCCCCATGTCTCCCCCTCCGATCCCGCCCCCATGTCTCCCCCTCCGATCCCGCCCCCATGTCTCCCCCTCCGATCCCGCCCCCATGTCTCCCCCTCCGATCTCGCCCCCATGTCTCCCCCTCCGATCCCGCCCCCATGTCTCCCCCTCCGATCCCGCCCCCATGCCTCCCCCTCCGATCCCGCCCCCATGCCTCCCCCTCCGATCCCGCCCCCATGTCTCCCCCTCCGATCCCGCCCCCATGTCTCCCCCTCCGATCCCGCCCCCATGTCTCCCCCTCCGATCCCGCCCCCATGGCTCCCCCTCCGATCCCGCCCCCATGGCTCCCCCTCCGATCCCGCCCCCATGGCTCCCCCTCCGATCCCGTCCCCATGTCTGCCCCTCCGATCCCGCCCCCATGTCTCCCCCTCCGATCCCGCCCCCATGTCTCCCCCTCCGATCCCGCCCCCATGTCGCCCCCTCCGATCCCGCCCCCATGTCTCCCCCTCCGATCCCGCCCCCATGTCTCCCCCTCCGATCCCGCCCCCATGTCTCCCCCTCCGATCCCGCCCCCATGTCTCCCCCTCCGATCCCGCCCCCATGTCTCCCCCTCCGATCCCGTCCCCATGTCTCCCCCTCCGATCCCGTCCCCATGTCTGCCCCTCCGATCCTGTCCCAATGTCTCCCCCTCCGATCCCGCCCCCATGTCTCCCCCTCCGATCCCGCCCCCATGTCTCCCCCTCTGATCCCGCCCCCATGTCTCCCCCTCCGATCCTGTCCCCATGTCTGCCCCTCCGATCCTGTCCCCATGTCTCCCCCTCCGATCCCGCCCCCATGTCTGCCCCTCAGATCCCGCCCCCATGTCTCCCCCTCAGATCCCTCCTTCCATGTCTCTTTCTCCCCCCGATGTCTCTGTCTCGTCACCCCGTCTCAGTCACTGTCCCCCCATGTCTCCCACTCACCCCCCTCTCCATATCTCTCTGTTACACCCCATGTCTCTCGCTCACTCAACCTCCTCTCTGGTGTCTCTCGCTTGCCCCTTCCCCGCATTCTTCTGTCACCCACCCTCCCATTTCTATCTCCTTCAACCCCCCCCCTCCCATCTCTATCTCCTACAACCCCCCCTCCCATCTCTATCTCCTACAACCCCCCCTCCCATCTCTATCTCCTACAACCCCCCCTCCCATCTCTATCTCCTACAAGCCCTTCTCCCACGTGTCCCCCTCCCTCTCTCACCCCCTCCCACGTGTCCCCCTCCCTCTCTCACCCCCTCCCACGTGTCCCCCTCCCACTCTCACCCCCTCCCACGTGTCCCCTCCCTCTCTCACCCCCTCCCACGTGTCCCTCTCCCTCTCTCACCCCCTCCCACGTGTCCCTCTCCCTCTCTCACCCCCTCCCACGTGTCCCTCTCCCTCTCTCACCCCCTCCCACGTGTCGCCCTCCCACGTGTCCCACTCTCTCTCTCACCCCCTCCCACGTGTCCCCCTCCCTCTCTCACCCCCTCCCACGTGTCCCCCTCCCTCTCTCACCCCCTCCCACGTGTCCCCCTCCCTCTCTCACCCCCTCCCACGTGTCCCCCTCCCTCTCTCACCCCCTCCCACGTGTCCCCCTCCCTCTCTCACCCCCTCCCACGTGTCCCCCTCCCTCTCTCACCCCCTCCCACGTGTCCCCCTCCCTCTCTCACCCCCTCCCACGTGTCCCCCTCCCTCGTGTCCCCCTCCCTCTCTCACCCCCTCCCACGTGTCCCCCTCTCTCTCTCTCACCCCCTCCCACGTGTCCCTCTCTCTCTCTCACCCCCTCCGTGTCTCCCCTCTCTCACCTCTTCCCACGTGTCCCCCCCTCTCTCTCACTCCTCCCACGTGTCCCGCTCCCTCTCTCACCCCCTCCCACGTGTCACCCTCCCTCTCTCACCTCCTCCCACTTGTCCCCCTCGCGCTCTCACACCCCCTCCCACGTGTCCCCCTCTCTCTCTCACCCCCTCCGTGTCCCCTTCTCTCTCTCACGCCCTCCCACGTGTCCCCCTCTCCCTCTCTCACCCCCTCCCACGTGTCCCCCTCCCTCTCTCACGCCCTCCCACGTGTCCCCCTCTCTCTCTCTCACCCCCTCCCACGTGTCCCTCTCTCTCTCTCACCCCCTCCGTGTCTCCCCTCTCTCTCTCACCTCCTCCCACGTGTCCCCCTCTCTCTCTCACTCCTCCCACGTGTCCCACTCCCTCTCTCACCCCCTCCCACGTGTCACCCTCCCTCTCTCACCTCCTCCCACTTGTCCCCCTCGCGCTCTCACACCCCCTCCCACGTGTCCCCCTCTCTCTCTCACCCCCTCCGTGTCTCCCCTCTCTCACCTCCTCCCACGTGTCCCCCTCTCTCACCCCCTACCACCTGTCCCCCCCACTCTCACACCACCTACCACGTGTCCCCCCTCTCTCACCCCCTCCCACGTGTCCCCTCTCCCTCTCTCTCTCACCCCTTCCCACATGTCCCCCTCTCTCTCTCACCCCCTCCCACGTGTCCCCCTCCCTCTCTCACCCCCTCCAAAGTATCCCCCCTCTCTCACCCCCTACCACCTGCCCCCTCTCTCTCTCATTTCCTCCCACGTGTCCCCCTCTCTCTCTCATTTCCTCCCACGTGTCCCCCTCTCTCTCTCACTTCCTCCCACGTGTCCCCCTCTCTCTCACCTCCTCCCACGTGTCCCCCTCTCTCTCTCACCTCCTCCCACGTGTCCCCCTCTCTCTCTCACCCCCTCCCACGTGTCCCCCCCCCTCACTCACCCCCTCCCACGTGTCCCCCTCTCTCTCTCACCTCCTCCCACGTGTCCCCCTCTCTCTCTCACCTCCTCCCATGTGTCCCCCCCCCTCACTCACCCCCTCCCACGTGTCCCCCCCCCTCACTCACCCCCTCCCACGTGTCCCCTCCTCTCTCTCTCACACTCCTCCCACGTGTCCCCCTCTCTCTCTCACCCCCTCCCACGTGTCCCCCTCTCTCTCTCACCTCCTCCCACGTGTCCCCCTCTCTCTCTCACCTCCTCCCACGTGTCCCTCTCTCTCACACCCCCTCCCACGTGTCCCCCCTCTCTCTCTCTCACCCCCTCCGTGTCCCCTCTCTCTCACCCCCTCCGTGTCTCCCCTCTCTCACCCCCTCCCACATGTCCCCCTCTCTCACCCCCTGCCACGTGTCCCCCTCTCTCTCACCCCCTCCCACGTGTCCCCCTCTCTCTCTCACCCCCTCCCACATGTCCCCCTCTCTCACCCCCTGCCACGTGTCCCCCTCTCTCTCACCCCCTCCCACGTGTCCCCCTCTCTCTCTCACCTCCTCCCACGTGTCCCCCTCTCTCTCTCACCTCCTCCCACGTGTCCCCCTCCCTCTCTCACCCCCTCCCACGTGTCCCCCTCCCTCTCTCACCCCCTCCCACGTGTCGCCCTCCCACGTGTCCCCCTCCCTCTCTCACCCCCTCCCACGTGTCCCCCTCCCTCTCTCACATGTCCCCCTCTCTCTCACCCCCTCCCACGTGTCCCCCTCCCCCTCTCACCCCCTCCCACGTGTCCCCCTCCCTCTCTCACCCCCTCCCACGTGTCCCCCTCCCTCTCTCACCCCCTCCCACGTGTCCCCCTCCCTCTCTCACCCCCTCCCACGTGTCCCCCTCTCTCTCTCACCCCCCACCGTGTCCCCCTCTCTCTCTTACCCCCTCCGTGTCCCCCTCTCCCTCTTACCCCCTCCGTGTCCCTCTCTCTCTCACACCCCCTCCCACGTGTCCCCCTCTCTCTCACACCACCTCCCACGTGTCCCCCTCTCTCTCATACCACCTCCCACGTGTCCCCCCTCTGTCTCACCCCCTCCCACGTCCCCCTCCCCTCTTTCACCCACGTGTCCCCCTCTCTCTCTCACACTCCTCCCACGTGTCCCCCTCTCTCTCACACCACCTCCCACGTGTCCCCCTCTCTCTCACACCCCCTCCCACGTGTCCCCCTCTCTCTCACACCACCTCCGTGTCCCCCCTCTGTCTCACCCCCTCCCACGTCCCCCTCCCCTCTTTCACCCACGTGTCCCCCTCTCTCTCTCACACTCCTCCCACGTGTCCCCCTCTCTCTCACACCACCTCCCACGTGTCCCCCTCTCTCTCTCACACTCCTCCCACGTGTCCCCCTCTCTCTCACACCACCTCCCACGTGTCCCCCTCTCTCTCTCACACTCCTCCCACGTGTCCCCCTCTCTCTCACACCACCTCCGTGTCCCCCCTCTGTCTCACCCCCTCCCACGTCCCCCTCCCCTCTTTCACCCACGTGTCCCCCTCTCTCTCACACCCCCTCCCACGTGTCCCCCTCTCTCTCTCACCTCCTCCCACGTGTCCCCCTCCCTCTCTCTCTCACCCCCTCCCACGTGTCCCCCTCTCTCTCTCACCTCCTCCCACGTGTCCCCCCCGCTCTCTCACCTCCCCCCATGTGTCCCCCCCTCTCTCTCACCCCCTCCCACGTGTCCCCCCTCTCTCACCCCCTCCCACGTGTCCCCCTCTCTCTCTCACCTCCTCCGTGTCCCGCTCCCTCTCTCACACTCCTCCCACGTGTCCCCCTCTCTCACACCCCCTCCCACCTGTCCCGCACCCTCTCTCACACCCCTCCCATGTGTCCCACACCCTCTCTCACACCCTCTCCCGTGTCCCCCCCATGCCCCCTCCCATGTGTCCCCCCCCACGCCTCCTCCCATTTGTCCCCCCTCTCTCTCACACCCCCTCCCATGTGTCCCCCCCTTCACACCCCCTCCCATGTGACCCCTCTCTCACACCCCCTCCCATGTGTGTCCCTCTCTCTCACACCCTCTCCCATGTGTCCCCCCCTTCACACCCCCTCCCATGTGACCCCTCTCTCACACCCCCTCCCATGTGTGTCCCTCTCTCTCACACCCTCTCCCATGTGTCCCCCCCTTCACACCCCCTCCCATGTGACCCCTCTCTCACACCCCCTCCCATGTGTGTCCCTCTCTCTCACACCCTCTCCCATGTGTCCCGCTCTCTCACACCCCCTCCCATGTCTCTATCTCTCTGCCCCCCAATCCATCGCTGTCTCTCACTCGCCCCTCCCATTCACCCATGTTGCTCTCTGACCACCCCCCATCGTGTCTCTCTCTCTCTGTCCGCCCCATCCCTCCCTCTTTCTCTGACCACCCCAACTCTCTCTCACACACCCATCTCCCTCTCACAGACACCCCCACCTCTCTCACACACCCCCACCTCACTCTTGCCCAAGCCCGCCCCTTCCCATATCTACCCTTCAGCTCCTCCGCATATCTCCCCCTCAGCCCCTCCCCATTAAATCCCCTCAGCCCCTTCCCATATCTACCCCTCAGCTCCTCTGCATATCTCCCCCTTAGCGCCTCCCCATATCTCGCCCCCCTCCTCCCCATATCTCACCCCCTTCCCATATCTCACCCGCCACCCCTCCCTTCCCTCCACATATCTCACGGGCCCCCCCCCGCGCCACGCTCCCTTCCCCCTGAATATCTCGCCCCCATCCCCACCCTCCCTTCCTCATATCTTGCCGCCTCCCCATATCTTACCCCCCCTCCCCATATCTCGCCACCCCCCTCCCCACCCCTCCCCAGAGCTCGCCCCCATTGCCCTCCCCATATCTCGCCCCCTCTCCCCTCCCCTCCCCATATGTCGCCCGACCCTCTCCACCCAATATCTCGCGCCACGCTCCCCTCTCCATATCGCGCCGCCCCCCCACCCTCTCCTCCTCATATCTTGCCCCCTCCCCTCCCCATATCTCGCCCCCCCAACCTTCCCCTCCCCATATCTCGCCCCCCCACCTACTCCCCTCCCCGTATCTCGCCCGCCCCACCTACTCCCCTCCCCGTATCTCACCCGCCCCACCTACCTCCCTCCCCGTATCTCGCCCCCCACCTACTCCCCTCCCCGTATCTCGCCCCCCCACCTACTCCCCTCCCCGTATCTCGCCCCCCCACCTACTCCCTTCCCCGTATCTCGCCCCCCCCCATCCCCGTATCTCGCCCCCCCCCCATCCCCATATCTCGCCTCCCCCCTCCCCTCCCCGTATCTCGCACGCTCCCCCCTCCCATCCCCGTATCTCGCACGCTCCCCCCTCCCCTCCCCGTATCTCGCACGCTCCCCCCTCCCCTCCACGTATCTCGCACGCTCCCCCCTCCCCTCCCCGTATCTCGCACGCTCCCCCCTCCCCTCCCCATATTTCGCTCGCTCCCCCCTCCCCTCCCCAAATGTCGCTCGCTCCCCCTCCCCTCCCCAAATGTCGCTCGCTCCCCCTCCCCTCCCCATATCTCGCTCCCCCTCCCCTCCCCATATCTCGCTCCCCCTCCCCTCCCCATATCTCGCTCCCCCTCCCCTCCCCATATCTCGCTCCCCCCCTCCCCTCCCCATATCTCGCTCCCCCCTCCCCTCCCCATATCTTCCTCCCCCCTCCCCTGCCCATATCTCCCTCCCCCCTCCCCTCCCCATATCTCCCTCCCCCCTCCCCTCCCCATATCTCGCTCCCTTCCACTCCCCATATCTCGCTCCCCTCCACTCCCCATATCTCGCTCCCCTCCACTCCCCATATCTCGCTCCCCTCCCCATATCTTGCTCCCCTCCCCATATCTTGTTCACCTCCCCTCCCCATATCTCGCTCCCCTCCACATATCTCGCTCCCCTCCACTCCCCATATCTTGCTCCCCTCCCCATATCTTGTTCCCCTCCCCTCCCCATATCTTGTTCCCCTCCCCTCCCCATATCTTGTTCCCCTCCCCTCCCCATATCTTGTTCCCCTCCCCTCCCCATTTCTCGCTCCCCTCCCCATATCTTGTTCCCCTCCCCTCCCCATATCTCGCTCCCCTCCCCTCCCCATATCTCGCTCCCCTCCCCTCCCCATATCTCGCTCCCCTCCCCTCCCCATATCTCGCTCCCCTCCCCTCCCCATATCTCGCTCCCCTCCCCTCCCCATATCTCGCTCCCCTCCCCTCCCCATATCTCGCTCCCCTCCCCTCCCCATATCTCGCTCCCCTCCCCTCCCCATATCTCGCTCCCCTCCCCTCCCCATATCTCCCTCCCCCCTCCCCTCCCCATATCTCGCTCCCCTCCACTCCCCATATCTCGCTCCCCTCCACTCCCCATATCTCGCTCCCCTCCACTCCCCATATCTCGCTCCCCTCCCCATATCTTGCTCCCCTCCCCATATCTTGTTCACCTCCCCTCCCCATATCTCGCTCCCCTCCACATATCTCGCTCCCCTCCACTCCCCATATCTTGCTCCCCTCCCCATATCTTGTTCCCCTCCCCTCCCCATATCTTGTTCCCCTCCCCTCCCCTTATCTTGTTCCCCTCCCCTCCCCATTTCTCGCTCCCCTCCCCTCCCCATATCTCGCTCCCCTCCCCTCCCCATATCTCGCTCCCCTCCCCTCCCCATATCTCGCTCCCCTCCCCTCCCCATATCTCGCTCCCCTCCCCTCCCCATATCTCGCTCCCCTCCCCTCCCCATATCTCGCTCCCCTCCCCTCCCCATATCTCGCTCCCCTCCCCTCCCCATATCTCGCTCCCCTCCCCTCCCCATATCTCGCTCCCCTCCCCTCCCCATATCTCGCTCCCCTCCCCTCCCCATATCTCGCTCCCCTCCCCTCCCCATATCTCGCTCCCCTCCCCTCCCCATATCTCGCTCCCCTCCCCTCCCCATATCTCGCTCCCCTCCCCTCCCCATATCTCGCTCCCCTCCCCTCCCCATATCTCGCTCCCCTCCCCTCCCCATATCTCGCTCCCCTCCCCTCCCCATATCTCGCTCCCCTCCCCTCCCCATATCTCGCTCCCCTCCCCTCCCCATATCTCGCTCCCCTCCCCTCCCCATATCTCGCTCCCCTCCCCTCCCCATATCTCGCTCCCCTCCCCTCCCCATATCTCGCTCCCCTCCCCTCCCCATATCTCGCTCCCCTCCCCTCCCCATATCTCGCTCCCCTCCCCTCCCCATATCTCGCTCCCCTCCCCTCCCCATATCTCGCTCCCCTCCCCATATCTCGCTCCCCTCCCCATCCCTCCCCATATCTCGCTCCCCTCCCCATATCTTGCTGCCACACCCCCCCATGTCTGTCCGTGTCTCTCTCTCGCTCCCACACCCCCCCCGTCTATCTGTGTCTCTCTCTCTCGCTCCCACACTCCCCATGTCTGTCCGTGTCTCTCTCTCTCTCACTCCCACACCCCCCATGTCTGTCCATGTCTCTCTCTCACTCCCACACCCACCATGTCTGTTTGTGTCTTTCTCTCTCGCTCCCACACTTCCCATGTCTGTCTGTGGCTCTCTCTCTCACCCCCACTCCCCCCATGTCTGTCTGTGTGTCTCTCTCTCTCTCTCACTCCCACACCCCCCATGTCTGTCCATGTCTCTCTCTCACTCCCACACCCACCATGTCTGTTTGTGTCTTTCTCTCTCGCTCCCACACTTCCCATATCTGTCTGTGGCTCTCTCTCTCACCCCCACTCCCCCCATGTCTGTCTGTGTGTCTCTCTCTCTCTCTTACTCCCACACCCCCATGTCTGTCTGTGTCTCTCTCTCTCTCTCACTGCCACACCCCCCATGTCTGTCCGTGTCTCTCTCTCGCTCCCACACCCCCCATGTCTGTCCGTGTCGCTCCCTCGCTCCCACACCCCCCATGTCTGTCTGTGGGTCTTTCTCTCTCGCTCCAACATTCCCCATGTCTGTCTGTGGCTCTCTCTCTTTCTCGCTCCCACACCCCCCATATCTGTCTGTGTGTTGCTCTCTCTCTAACCCCCACACCCCCATGTCTGTGTGTCTGTCTCTCTCACCCCCATGTCTGTCTGTGTGTGTCTCTCACCCCCACAACCCCATGTCTGTCTGTGTGTCTCTCTCTCAACCCCCTGTGTCTGTGTCTCTCTCACCCCCATGTGTCTGTGTCTCTCTCTCTCACCCCCACGTCTGTCTGTCTCTCTTTCACCCCCATGTCTGTCAGTGTGTCTCTCACCCCCACACCCCCATTTCTGTGTGTCTCTCTCTCACCCCCATGGTTGTCTGTGTGTCTCTCTCTCACCCCCACACCCCCACGTCTGTCTGTGTCTCTCTCTCTCACCCCGTCTGTCTGTCTGTCTCTCTCTCACCCCCACGTCTGTCTGTGTCTCTCTCTCACCCCATGTTTGTCTGTGCCTCTCTCTCTCACCCCCCTGTCTGTCTGTGCCTCTCTCTCTCACCCCCATGTCTGACTGTGCCTCTCTCTCTCACCCCCATGTCTGACTGTGCCTCTCTCTCACCCCCATGTCTGACTGTGCCTCTCTCTCTCACCCCCACACCTGTCTGTGTCTCTCTCTCACCCCCATGTCTGTGTCTCTCCCTCACCCCCATGTCTGTGTGTCTCTCTCTCACCCCCATGTCTGTGTGTCTCTCTCTCACCCCCATGTCTGTCTGTGTCTCTCTCACCCCCATGTCTGTCTGTGTCTCTCTCACCCCCATGTCTGTCTGTGTCTCTCTCACCCCCATGTCTGTCTGTGTCTCTCTCACCCCCATGTCTGTCTGTGTCTCTCTCACCCCCATGTCTGTCTGTGTCTCTCTCACCCCCATGTCTGTCTGTGTCTCTCTCACCCCCATGTCTGTCTGTGTCTCTCTCACCCCCATGTCTGTCTGTGTCTCTCTCACCCCCATGTCTGTCTGTGTCTCGCTCACCCCCATGCCTGTCTGTGTCTCGCTCACCCCCACGTCTGTCTGTGTCTCTCTCGCACCCCCACTCTCCCATGTCTGTCTGTGTCTCTCGCTCACCCCCACACCCCCCATGTCTGTCTGTGTCTCTCTCTCACCCCCGTACCCCCCATGTCTGTCTGTGTCTCTCTCTCACCCCCGTACCCCCAATGTCTGTCTGTGTCTCTCTCTCACCCCCGTACCCCCCATGTCTGTCTGTGTCTCTCTCTCACCCCTGCACCCCCCATATCTGTCTGTGTCTCTCTCTCACCCCCGCACCCCCCATATCTGTCTGTGTCTCTCTCTCACCCCTGCACCCCCCATGTCTGTGTCTCTCTCACCCCCGCACCCCCCATGTCTGTCTGTGTCTCTCTCTGACCCCCACAGCCCCCATGTCTGTCTGTGTCTCTCTCTCAACCCCACACCCCCCATGTCTGTCTGTGTCTCTCTCTCACCCCCACACCCCCCATGTCTGTCTGTGTCTCTCTCTCACCCCCACACCCCCCATGTCTGTCTGTGTCTCTCTCTCACCCCCACACCCCCCATGTCTGTCTGTGTCTCTCTCTCACCCCCACACCCCCCATGTCTGTCTGTGTCTCTCTCTCACCCCCACACCCCCCATGTCTGTCTGTGTCTCTCTCTCACCCCCACACCCCCCATGTCTGTCTGTGTCTCTCTCTCACCCCCACACCCCCCATGTCTGTCTGTGTCTCTCTCTCACCCCCACACCCCCATGTCTGTCTGTGTCTCTCTCACCCCCACACCCCCCATGTCTGTCTGTGTCTCTCTCTCACCCCCACTCTCCCATGTCTGTCTGTGTCTCTCTCTCACCCCCACACCCCCCATGTCTGTCTGTGTCTCTTTCTCACCCCCACACTCTCCATGTCTGTCTGTGTCTCTCTCACCACCACACCCCCCATGTCCGTCTGTGTCTCTCTCTCACCCCCACACCCCCCATGTCCGTCTGCATCTCTCTCTCACCCCCACACCCCCCATGTCTGTCTGTGTCTCTCTCTCACCCCCACACCCCCCATGTCTGTCTGTGTCTCTCTCTCACCCCCACACCCCCCATGTCTGTCTGTGTCTCTCTCTCACCCCCACACCCCCCATGTCTGTCTGTGTCTCTCTCTCACCCCCACACCCCCCATGTCTGTCTGTGTCTCTCTCTCACCCCCACACCCCCCATGTCTGTCTGTGTCTCTCTCTCACCCCCACAACCCCCATGTCTGTGTCTCTCTCTCACCCCCACACCCCCCATGTCTGTCTGTGTCTCTCTCTCACCCCCACTCTCCCATGTCTGTCTGCGTCTCTCTCTCACCCCCACTCTCCCATGTCTGTCTGTGTCTCTCTCACCCCCACTCTCCCATGTCTGTCTGTGTCTCTCTCTCACCCCCACTCTCCCATGTCTGTCTGTGTCTCTCTCACCCCCACTCTCCCATGTCTGTCTGTGTCTCTCACCCCCACTCTCCCATGTCTGTCTGTGTCTCTCTCACCCCCACACCCCCCATGTCTGTCTGTGTCCCTCTCTCACCCCCACTCTCCCATGTCTGTCTGTGTCTCTCTCACCCCTACACCCCCCATGTCTGTCTGTGTCTCTCTCACCCCCACACCCCCCATGTCTGTCTGTGTCTCTCTTTCACCCCCACACCCCCCATGTCTGTCTGTGTCTCTCTCTCACCCCCACACCCCCCATGTCTGTCTGTGTCTCTCTCACCCCCACACCCCCCATGTCTGTCTGTGTCTCTCTCTCACCCCCACACCCCCCATGTCTGTCTGTGTCTCTCTCTCACCCCCACACCCCCCATGTCTGTCTGTGTCTCTCTCACCCCCACACCCCCCATGTCTGTCTGTGTCTCTCTCTCACCCCCACGTCTGTCTGTGTCTCTCTCACTCCCACACCCCCCCCCATGTCTGTCTGTGTCTCTCTCACCCCCATGGTCCTTCCTGAGGCCGCCTTTCAGTAGCAGACGGAAGTGGCTGATGGACACTTCCGGTCCGTCCCCACTGACATTCCCTCACTTCCGGGAGTGGCCGCGGAGCAAAAGGCGTCGGGAAGGGTCCGGGGCGTCCGGAGCTCTGATACTGTCAGGTAAGTCTCTGCGTGATGGCCTTAGGTCAACGATTGGCAACTTCAAGAGGCTCGAAATTCAATTATTTTTTTTTGCTCATTGAGCTATGATGTCTTGAGGCGCTCTGTCTTTATGTTAACCTCAAGGGCAGTGGTCAGCATTGGGAAGCCCCCATCTCAAGCTGCTCACCTCTGGGATTGAGTTCTGCTCACCCACTCTCTCAGAAATTACACAGCAGAAACAGGCCATTTGGTCCGACCGATCTAGGCTGGTGATTATGATCGACGCCAGCCTTCTCTCACCCAGCTTCATCTCACCCTATCACTGTATCCTTCTATTCTTTTCTCCAATGTGTTTATTCAGCACCACCACCACCGCCCCCCCACCCACCCAACTACTCCCTGTGGGAGAGAGTTCCACATTCTCCCCACTTTGGGTAAAGATGTTTCTCCTGAATTCTTTATTCGATTTATTAGTGACTGTCTTATATTTATGATACCTAGTTTTGGTCTCGCATGGAAGTGGACTCTGTGTCTACTCTATAAAAACATTTCATAATTTTAAAGGTCTCTTTCAGGTCATACCTCAGACTTCTCTTGTTCATCCCTTCCTGATAGGTATAACCTTACATTTCTGGTATCATAAAAGCAAAAATACCGCAAATGTTGGCGATCTCAAACAAACACGAAGTGCTGGAAACACTCAGCAGGTCTGGTAGCATCTGTGGCTAGAGAAACAGTTATTGTTTTGAATCGAATATGACTTGGTTCTGATGAATCTTTTATATTTGTGTATTTGTACTCCTTGATCCCTTTCCTCTTGTACTCCATTTAAATTCTTATTTTCCAAGTAATGTATTTTACCTACTACAATGTAAGACTTCATTCACACTTAGCTGAGTTGAAATTCATTTACCAATTATATGCCAATTCTGCAAGTTTATTAATGCTTTGTAATTTGTTACAGTCCTCCTCAGCATTGTCTCTCCTGATGTGGTGTCATCCACACATTTAGAAATGGTGTTTTTGATTCCAAAGTTTAAATCAGTACTATATGTTGTAAACAGCAATGATTCTTGTGGGAGTCTAGTTTGTACCATCTCTCACTCTGAATAGCTACCCTTTACCCCTATTCTCCTTGCTCCTCTGCAACCAACCAGCTATCTATTCTGCTACTTGTCCCAACTCCACATGCTCTGACCTTGTTCATTAGTCTTATCATGTGCCAGCTAGGAAAAGAAGAAGCCATTTAGTCCTTCAAACCTATTCCACCATTCAATGAAACCATGCCTGATCTGCAAACTAATTTGGTATACCCACCTTTGCCCCACATTCCTTATATCTCGGTTAACAAAAATCTTACCAATCTGAGTTTTCAATTGGAACAATTTAAAAACCTTATAGAAAACCTTTTGGAAACTTAACTAAATTATGTCGAATACATTACCCTTGTCTATTCTCTCTGTTACCTCTTCAAAGAATTCAGTGACGGTGGTTAAGTAAGACTTTCCCTTTTGGAATCCATTTTGACTATGCGTTATTATATTTCTGCTTTTAATCTTTTTTTTACTTTAGGGATAAGCTGACTGCTCTATGGTTCCCAGATCATGCTCTGTATCCCTCCTTAAATATAAAGTTAGCTATCTGCCAGTCCTCCAGCACTATGCCATAGCTTTCTTGCTCTGTAATAGTGACTTTGCTATCTCTTCTCTAGATTCTTTTAAAACGCATGGATCTATCCTTTGGGACAAGGGGTTTTATCCTCTTTGATTATTTTATTTAATATTCCTGCTCTCTTTATTTTAAATGTAGTTATATCATTTCTAATCTCACCTTCCAATATCATGTCCACCCAAACCATCTTCCTGGTATTTTTTTTTCATTCTTTTATGGGATGCAGGCGTCATTGGCAAGTCAGCATTTTTTTGACCCTCCCTAATTGCCCTCGAGATGGTGGTGCTGAGCTGCCTGCATATACTGCTGCAGTCCATGTGGTGTAGGTTGTTAGGGAGGGAGTTCCAGATTTTTGACCCAGTGACAGTGAAGGAACGGCCGATATATTTCCAAGTCAGGGTGGTGTGTAACTTGGGGGGGAGCTTCCAGGTGATGGTGTTGCCATCTATCTGCTGTCCTTGTCCTTCTAGATGGTAGTGGTCATGTGTTTGGATGGTGCTGTCGAAGGAGCCTTGGTGAGTTGCTGCAGAGCATCTTGTATAAAGCACACACACTGCTGCCATTGTGTGCTGGTGGTGGAGAGGGTGAATGTTTAAGTGGGTGGAATTGTGCGTTATAGATGGTGGAAAGGCTTTGGGGAGTCAGGAGGTTAGTTACCCACCACAGAATTCCTAGCCTCTGACCTGCTCTTGGAGCTACAGTATTTATATGGCTAGTCCAGATTAGTTTCTGGTCAATTATAACACCCAGGATTTTGATGGTTGGGCATTCAGTGATAGTAATGCTGTCAAATGTCAAGAGAAGATGGTGAGGTTCTCTCTTGTTGGAGATGGTCATTGCCTGACACTTGTGTGGCACGAATGTTACTTGCCACTTGTCAGCCCAAGCCTTGATGTTGTCCAGGTCTTGCTGCTTTTGAACATGAACTGCTTCAACGTCTGAGGAGTCGCGAATGGTGCTGAACATTGTGCAATCATCAGCGAACATCCCCACTTCTGACCTTATGATGGAAGGAAGGTCATTGATGAAGCAGCTGAAGATAGTTGGGTCTAGGACACTAACCTGAGGAACTCCTGCAGTGATGTCCTGGAGCTGAGATGATTGACCTACAACAACCACAACCATCTTCCTTTGTGTTAGGAAACAGTAATGAGTTTTCCCCCTGATTCCCAATGACGTCAATTTTGTCAGGGCTCCTTGATGCCACACTCGGCCAAGTGTAGTCTTGATGTTAAGGACAGTCACTCTCACCCCTGGCAATCGACCCTTCTGCCACTGGAAACACTCTCCTTATTTACTCAATCAAAAATGGTCATGATTTTTTAATCTCCCCTTAAAACTCTGCTCTGTTGAGAACAAACCCAGCTTCTTCAGTCTCATAGCTATGGGGTAGTGTTGATTTTGTTCAAATATGGTGAGTAATATTCTGTTTTCTAATATTATTGAAAATGCCGAATGCACATAAGATAAGGGAGAGGGAATGTAACATCCTCTGACATGAAATGTGTTCCTTTATGATATGGGATAGGCTTCAGGTTTGAAACAAGTCTCCTTGATAACAGCCAGGTGGCACTGTCTGGCTTTCTTTGGTTACAGTCCTGTTTTAGCTTCTCTTCCTGCAGCTGCTGCTGTTCCTCTCAGTGTCACTCACCCACCCTAGTGCTATTAAAGTCATACCATGCACCGAGAGCAGCTCTCATGCCCCACCAGCCATGACCACCCGGCCACCAACTACCCCATCCTCTGACCAAACCCCACCACCCTCCCTGCCAACCCCGACCACACCCCGCCACCGACCGCACCCCCCCGCCCGACCACACCCAGCCCCCGACCATGCTCCGCCACCCCCGAGCACACACTGCCAACCCCCATTCACCACACCCCCCACCCCCCCCGCCCCCGGCCCGATCACCCCGCTACCCCCACCCAACCACATCGCTGTGAAGCAAAAACAGAATTACCTGGAAAAACTCAGCAGGTTTGGCAGCATCGGCGGAGAAGAAAAGAGTTGACGTTTCGAGTCATCATGACCCTTCAACAGAAAGGTTCTGTTGAAGGGTCATGAGGACTCGAAAAGTCAACTCTTTTCTTCTCCGCCGATGCTGCCAAACCTGCTGAGTTTTTCCAGGTAATTCTGTTTTTGTGTTGGATTTCCAGCATCCGCAGTTTTTTGTTTTTATCGCTGTGAAGCAGCCTGGGAAGAGCGTCCTGCAGTCAGCATCGTGGTGAAGCAGTCTGGGAAGAGTGTCCTGCAGTCAGCATCGTGGTGAAGCAGCCTGGGAAGAGCGTCCCACAGTCAGCATCCCGGTGAAGCAGCCTGGGAAGAGTGTCCTGCAGTCAGCATCGTGGTGAAGCAGCCTGGGAAGAGTGTCTTTTAGTCAGCATCTCAGTGAAGCAGTCTGGGAAGAGCGTACTGGAGTCAGCATCGCAGTGAAGCAGTCTGGGAAGAGCATCCTGCAGTCAGCATCATGGTGAAGCAGCTTGGGAAGAGTATCCTGTAGTCAGCATCGTGGTGAAGCGGTCTGGGAAGAGTGTCCTGCAGTCAGCGTTGCGCTGAAGCAGTCTGGGATGAGCGTCCTGGAATCAGCATCGTGGTGAAGCAGTCTGGGAAGAGCGTCCTGCAATCAGCATCGCGGTGAAGCTGTCTGGGAAGAGTGTCCTGCAGTCAACATAGCGGTGAAGCAGTCTGGGAAGAGTGTCCTGCAGTAAGCATTGGGGTGAAACAGCTTGGGAAGAGCATCCTGCAGTTAGCATTGTGGTGAAGCAGCCTGGGAATAGCATCCTTGAGTCAGCATCGCGATGAAGCAGCCTGTGAAGAGCGTCCCACAGTCAGCATCGCAGTGAAGTAGCCTGGGAAGAGCGTCCTGCAGTCAGCATCACAGTGAAGTAGCCTGGGAAGAGCGTCCTGCAGTCAGCATTGTGGTGAAGCAGCCTGGGAAGAGCGTCCTGCAGTCAGCATCGTGGTCAAGCAGCCTGGGAAGAATGTCATGCAGTCAGCATTGCAGTGAAGCAGTCTGGGAAGAGTGTCCTGCAGTCAGCATTGCGGTGAAGCAGTCTGGGAAGAGTGTCCTGCAGTCAGCATTGCGGTGAAGCAGTCTGGGAAGAGTGTCCTGCAGTCAGCATCGCAATGAAGCAGCCTGGGAAGAGCATCCTGCAGTCAGCATCGTGGTCAAGCAGCCTGGGAAGAACGTCATGCAGTCAGCATTGCGGTGAAGCAGTCTGGGAAGAGCGCCTTGCAGTCGGTTCTTGTTGAAAATAACAAAAGTGCCATCACAAGACGGCGCGAGAGAGCAGCGGAGAGATCGGAACCAGTGCGAGTGTGGAGAAGCTTCAAAAAGTGACGATATGGGTATGGAATGTAAAGAAATTTGCATAGAAAGGGAGGAGGTTTTAAATGGTCCGGAAGGCTTAAAAGTAGATAAATCTTCAGGCCCGGATGAAATGTATCCCAAGCTGTTGAGTGAGGCAAGGGAGGAGATCTTCTTATCGTGTCCACGGACAGCCTAAACATGGCCCAGCCAGCACTGGACATGTTTTTACGCCTTGTTGAATTCGGCAAGGTCTCCAACAATGCAGGGTTCCTCTAGCGATAGACATTGCAGGGGCCAAGGTAGAAGCATTCATGTCGTGGTCCTGTTTCAACCAATTCTACCATCACCACGCACAGCAAGTAGTATGTATAACATTTTCGTACTGCTGATTTGATCAAGTACCAACATCATGCCTGAAGACGGAATCCGCCGATGTCAGAAACACGGGTCTTTTTCAAGACCAGCATTGACTGTTATGTCTGCTAACATTGAAGGGTTCTCTGTAGCTAAACAAAACATCCTCGCTACATTATGCAATGAGTTGCAGTGTGATGTCCTCTCCCTGCAGGAGACGCACAGAGGAAGTGAGAACAACCACCCAAAGATACCAGGAATGTTCCCGGTTATTGAAGGACCTCATCGACAATATGGCAGTGCTGTATTTGTTAGAGCTGGTTCAGTTGTAGGAACCACTTCTAAAACAGAGGAGGACAACATCGAAATTCTAACTGTAGAGCTGAGCAAAGTAGTAGTGACCTCAGCGTACAAGCCACCTGGCATAGATTTCAGCTTCTCTAACCCTGTACCCAACCTGCACAGTAAACCACAGATCATCATTGGAGACTTTAATAGCCACAATACCCAATGTGGGTACAACGAGTCTAACAAAGACAGAGAAGCAGTCAAAGAATGGATGGACGCTAACCAGCTTAGTCTCATCCACGATCCTAATTTGCCAGCCTCCTTCCACAGTGCCTGCTGGAAATGTAGTTATAACCCAGATCTTGCCATTGTCAGCAACGACATCGCTGGCCTCTGCAAGAAGCTTGTCACAGACCCAATACCACAGACACAACACCGTCCTATTGGTATCCAGGTAAATGTAGCAGTGTTACCAACCGTCGTACCATTCAAAAGGCACTTCAGCTTCAAGAAGGCCGATTGGAACAGGTTCATACGAGCACTTGACCGTAAGGTTAAATGCGTTAAACCATTACCTGAGCACTACAACGTGTTTGCAAAAACTGTCCAGAAAACAGCCAGAAGGAAGATCCCCTAAGGTTGTAGAGCACACCACATCTCTGGTCTCACCAAGGCGAATGCTGAACTCTACTGGGAGTATGTCTCAATGCTTGAATCTGACCCCTTCTCAGAGGAAACAATATCTACTGGAGAGAGGGTGATGTTAGGTATCTCTCGAGCGTCAGAACACCTGGGACACCTTGATAGAGACAACAGATCTTACAAAAAACAGCAAGAAGGCATGGTCTCTCATATGCAAACTTGGGGGTGATCCCAAGAAAGCTGCCCAACATCCAAATGTGTCTGCTAACCAAGTTGCACACCTGTTGCTCCTAAATGGAAAAATCAACAAGAAACAACCAAGAGCACAACTAGATAGGAAGAAGTACAGTGATGACCCTGGCTTCACTGGACCACACACCATGGAAGAGCTGGAAACTGGTATATCTAGTCTAAAACACGGGAAAGCAATTGGTCTTGACAACATAGCAACGGAGCAGATAAAGCATTTTGGACAGCAAGGGAGGAGATAGCAGGGGCACTGGCAATAATTTTCAATACCTCTCTGGCCTTAGGAGAGGTGCCAGAGGACTGGAGGACAGCCAATGTGGTACCGTTATTCAAGAAGTGAGGAAGTGATAAACCAGGGGATTACAGGCCAGTCAGTCTAACCTCAGTGGTGGAGAAACTATTGGAAGCAATTCTGAAGGTCAGAATTAAATCCACACTTGGAGAGGTAGGGATTAATTTTGTCTATGACATCTTTGGCAATCTCTTCTTTGCCTCCACCTATCACTGGCCCTCTATCCAGCTCCACCTGTCCCACCCCTCCTCTAACAGCTTATATTTCACCTCATTTCTATTTTTCTTTAGTTCTGATGAAGAGTCATACGGACTCGAAACATTAACTCTGTCTTCCTCTCCTCAGATGCTGTCAGACCTGCTGAGTTTTTCCAACTATTTTTATTTTTGTGTTTGTTTCAGATTTCCAGTATCTGCAGTATTAATCAAGGACAGTCAGCATGGTTTTGTTAAGGGGAGGTCATGTCTGACCAATTTGATTGAATTTTTCGAAGAGGTGACCAGGTGTGTAGATGAGGGTGATGCATTTGATGTAGTCTACTTGGACTTCAGGAAGGCTTTTGATAAGGTCCCGCATGGGAGACTGATAACAAAGGCAGGAGCCCATGGGGTCCAAGGCAATTTGGCAAATTGGATCCAGAATTGGCTGAGTGGCAGGAAGCCGAGGGTGATTGGTGAGGGGTGTGTTTGTGATTGGATGCCTGTGTCCAGTGGGGTTGCACAGGAATCGGTGTTGGATCCCTTGCTGTTTGTGGTATATATAAACGATTTAGACTTGAATGTAGGAGGGTTGATCAGTTAAGTTCGCAGATGACATGAAAATTGGTGGGGTGGTAAATAGGAGGAATGCCTTAGATTACAGGAGGATTTAGACGGGCTGGTCAGATGGGCTGATCAGTGGCAAATGGAATTTAATCCGGATAAGTGAGAGGTGATGCACTTGGACAGGACAAACAAGACACAGGAATACATGATGAATGGTAGGACCCTGTGAAGTACCGAGGATCATAGGGACCTTGGTGTGCATTTCCACAGGTCCCTTAAGGTAGTGGGACAGGTAGATAAGGTGGTTAAGAAGGTATATGGGATACTTGCCTTTACTAGCTGAGGCATAGATTAAAAGAGCAGGGAGGTTATGCTGGAACTGTATAAAACGCTGGTTAGGCTACAGCTAGAGTATTGTGTGTAGTTCTGGAATACCTGATTGTACCAGAGAGTGTGCAGAGGAGATTTACCAGGATGTTGCCTGGGCTGGAGAGTTTTAGTTATGAGGAGAGATTGAATAGACTGGGGTTATTTTCCCTGGAGCGGAGGAGATTGAGGGGGGACGTGATTGAGGTGTATAAAATTATGAGGGGCATAGAGAGGGTAGAGAGGGGGTAACTTTTCCACTCGGTGAAGGGATCAATAACCAGGGGACATAGATTTAAGGTAACGGGCAGGAGGTTTAGAGGGGATGTGAGGAAGAATTTTTTCACCCAGAGGGTGGTGGGAATCTGGAACTCACTGCCTGAAAGGGTGGTAGAGCAGAAACCCTCAACACTTGCAATGCCATGGCATACAAGACTATGGGCTTAGTGCTGGAAAATGGGATTAGAATAGTTAGGTACTTGTTTGACCGGCACAGACTCGATGGGCCGAAGGGCATTTTTCTGTGCTGTAGACCCCTATGACTCAAGACCCACACCCTGTCACCCCCTCCCTCCCTCTCATCACCTCCCCCCCCACCCCTCTCCCTCCCTCACTCTCACCGTCCCTCCCACTCACCCTCCCTCCCCTTCCTCCGTCTCACCCTCTCTCCCCCTCCCTCCCACTCACCCTCCCTCCCACTCACCCTCCCTCCCGCTCCCTCCGTCTCACCTTCCCTCTCGCTCCCTCCCACTCACCCTCCCTCTCGCTCCCTCCCTCTCACCCTCCCTCTTGCTCCCTCCCACTCACCCTCCCTCCCCCTCCCCTCTCACCCTCCCAACCCCTCCCTCCCTCTTACCCTCCCTCCCTCCCTTCCTCCCTCCCACTCTGCCTACCACCCACTCTCCCTCCCTCTCACTCTCTCTCCATCTCACCCCTCCCTTCCCCTCCTTCCCTCTCCCCTCTCTCCCTCCATCTCTCACCCCTCCTCCCCTCCCCTTCCCCTACCCTCTCCCCCCTCCCTTCCCTCTCCCCCTGCCCTCTCCCTCTCTCCCCCCTCCACTCCCTCCCTCTCACCCCCCCATCCCCTCCCTCCCTCTTAGCCCCTCCCTCCCCCCACCCCTCGCACCCCCTCCCCCACCACCCCCTTGCTCCCCACTCCCCTCACCCCCCTCCCCTCCCTCCCTCTCACCCTCCCTCTCACACCCCTCCCCTCCCTCCCTCTCACCCCCCCTCCCTCTCACCCCCCTCCCCTCCCTCCCTCTCACCCTCTCCCTCTCTCTCAACCCCTCCCTCCCTCTCACCCCCCTCCCCTCCCCTCTCACCCCCTCCCCTCCTTCCCTCTCACCCCCTCCCCTCTTCCCTCTCACCCCCTCCCTCTCAACCCCCTTCCCTCTCACACCCCTCGCCTCCCTCCATCTCACCCCCTCCCCTCCCTCTCTCCCTCTCACCCCACACACCTCCTTCCCTTGCAACACCCTCCCCTCCCTCCATCGCACCACCCTCCCCTCCCTCCCTCGCACCACCCTCCCCTCCCTCGCACCACCCTCCCCTCCCTCCCTCTCACCCCACTCCCGTCCCTCCCTCTCACCCTGCTCCCCTCCCTCCCTCCCTCCCTCTCACCCCCTCCACTCCCTCCCTCTCACCCCTCCCCTCCCTCCCTCTCACCACCCTCCCTCCCTCCCTCTCACCTCCCTCCCCTCCCTCCCCTCCCTCGCACCCCCCTCCCCTCACTCCCACTCTCCATCCCTCCCCTCCCTCCCACTCTCCATCCCTCCCACTCTCCATCCCTCCCACTCTCCATCCCTCCCACTCCTTCCCTCCCTCCCACTCTCTCCCTCCCACTCTCTCCCTCCCACTCTCTCCCTCCCACTCTCTCCCTCCCACTCTCTGCTATCCCGCTCTCCCTCCCTCCCGCTCTCCCTCCCTCCCTCTCTCTCTCCCTCCCTCTCTCTCTCCCTCCCTCCCACTCTCCCTCCCTCCCACTCTCTCCTATCCCACTCTCTCCTATCCCACTCTCTCCTATCCCACTCTCCTATCCCACTCTCTCCTATCCCACTCTCCTATCCCACTCTCTCCTATCCCACTCTCTCCTATCCCACTCTCCTATCCCACTCTCTCCTATCCCACTCTCCTATCCCACTCTCTCCTATCCCACTCTCTCCTATCCCACTCTCTCCTATCCCACTCTCTCCTATCCCACTCTCTCCTATCCCACTCTCTCCTATCCCACTCTCCTATCCCACTCTCTCCTATCCCACTCTCTCCTATCCCACTCTCTCCTATCCCACTTTCTCCTATCCCACTCTAACTCCCTCCTTCACTCCCCCTCCCTCCTTCACTCCCCCTCCCTCCTTCACTCCCCCTCCCTCCTTCACTCCCCCTCCCTCCTTCACTCCCCCTCCCTCCTTCACTCCCCCTCCCTCCTTCACTCCCCCTCCCTCCTTCACTCCCCCTCCCTCCTTCACTCCCCCTCCCTCCTTCACTCACCCTCCCCTCTCTCACCCACCCCTCCCTTCCCCCTCTCGCCCACCCCTCCCTTCCCCCTCTCGCCCACCCCTCCCTTCCCCCTCTCGCCCTCCCCTCCCTCCCCTCCCTCCCCCTCCACTCCCCTCTCTTTCCACTCCCCTCCCACCCACTCTCTCTCTCCCCTCCCCTCCCCGCTCTCTCTCCCTCCCCTCCATCCCTCGCTCCCCCTTCACTCCATCCCGCTCTCTCTCCCCCTCCCCTCCTTCCCCCTCTCGCCCTCCCGTCCCTTCCCCCTCTCGCCCTCCCCTCCCTTCCCTCTCTTGCCCTCACTTCGCTCCCTCTCCCTCCACTCCCCTCCCTCCCCTCCCTTCCCTCTCTCCCCCTCCACTCCCCTCCCTTTCCACTCCCCTCCCTCCCTCTCTCCCCCTCCACTCCCCCTCCTCCCTCTCTCCCCCACCCCCTCCCTCCCATCCCCCTCCCTCCCTCTCTCCCCTCCCCCTCCCTCCCTCTCTCCCCTCCCCTCCCTCCCTCTCTCCCCTCCCCTCCCTCCCTCTCTCCCCTCCCCCCCCCTCCCCCCTCCCCTCCCCCCCAGCTCTCCCCCCCAGCTCTCCCCCCCCCAGTTCTCCCCCTCCCCGTTCTCCCCCTCCCCTCCTTCCCTCTCACCCCTTCCCTCTCAACCCCCTTCCCTCTCACCCCCCTCGCCTCCCTCCCTCTCACCCCCCTCCCCTCCCTCCCTCACCCCACACACCTCCTTCCCTCGCAACATGCTCCCCTCCCTCCCTCGCACCACCCTCCCCTCCCTCCCTCCCTCGCACCACCCTCCCCTCCCTCCCTCCCTCGCACCACCCTCCCCTCCCTCCCTCGCACCACCCTCCCCTCCCTCCCTCGCACCACCCTCCCCTCCCCCCCTCGCACCACCCTCCCCTCCCTCCCTCTCACCCCTCCCTCCCTCCCTCTCTCTCACCCCACACACCTCCTTCCCTCGCACCACCCTCCCCTCCCTCCCATCACACTCCTCTCCCTCCCTCGCACCACCCTCCCCTCCCTCCCTCTCACCCCCCTCCCTCCCTCCCTCCCTCTCAACCCCTCCCCTCCCCTCTCATCCCCTCCCCTCCCCTCTCATCCCCCTCCCCTCCCTCCCTCTCACCCCCCCTCCCCTCCCTACCTCTCACACCCCTCCCCACCCTCGCACCCCCCTCACCTCCCTCCCACTCTCCATCCCTCCCACTCTCCATCCCTCCCACTCTCTCCAATCCCACTCTACCTCCCTCCTTCACTCCCCCTCCCTCCTTCACTCCCCCTCCCCTCTTTCACCCTCCCCTCCCTCGACCTCCCCGTCCCTTCTCCCTCTCGCCCTCCCCTCCCTTCCCCCTCTCGCCCTCCCCTCCCTTCCCCCTCTCGCCCTCCCCTCCCTTCCCCCTCTTGCCCTCCCCTCCCTTCCCCCTCTCGCCCTCCCTTCCCTCCCTCTCCCTCCACTCCCCTCCCTCCCTCTCCACTCCCCTCCCTCCCTCTCCCTCAACTACCCTCCCTCCCTCTCTCCCCTCCCCTCCCTCCCCCCTCTCGCCCTCCCCTCCCTCCCCCCTCTCGCCCTGCCCTTCCTCCCCTCCCTCTCCCTCTCCCTCCCACCACTCCCTCCCCCCTGCCCTCTCCCCTCCCTCCCCTTCCCCTCCCTTCCCTCTCTCCCCATCCCTTCCCTTCCCTCTCTCCCCCTCCCCTCCCTTCCCTCTCTCCCCCTCCCCCTCTCTCCCCCTCCCCTCCCCCCCCCCGTCCCCCTCCCCTCCGTCCCTTCCCTCTCCACTCTCTCCCTCCTCCACTTTCTTTACCCTACTCCCGCTTTCTCACCTCCCTTCCACTTTGTCTCCCACCACCCACCCTCCGCTCTCTCCCTCCCCTTCCCCACGCTCTCTCCCTCCCCCCCCCACCCTCCTCCCCTCCCCCCTCCCCCACCCTCCTCCCCTCCCCCACCCCCCTCTCCTCCCCTTCCCCACCCTCCTCTCCTCCCCTTCCCCACCCTCCTCTCCTCCCCTCCCCCACCCTCCCTCCGCTTTCTCCCTCCCCCTCCCTCCGCTTTCTCCCTCCCCCACCCCAAACTCCCCTCCTCCTCTGCCCCAACCTCCTCCCCCTCCCCCACCCTCCTCCCCTCCCCCCCCCCACCCTCCACTCTTCCCCTCCCCCACCCTCCACTCCTCCCCTCCCCCACCCTTCTCCCCTACCCCCTCCCCTCCCCCACCCTCCCCCTGCTTTCTCCCTCCCCTCTCCCTCCGCTTTCTCCCTCCCCCACCCCAAACTCCCCTCCTCCTCTGCCCCAACCTCCTCCCCCTCCCCCACCCTGCTCCCCTCCCCCACCCTGCTCCCCTCCCCTCCCCCATCCTCCTCCCCTCCCCCATCCTCCTCCCCTCCCCCCCGCCCCATCCTCCCCCCTCCTCCCCTCCCCCACCCCCCTCTCCTCCCCTCCCCACCCCCCTCTCCTCCCCTCCCCCACCCCCCTCTCCTCCCCTCCCCCACCCCCCTCTCCTCCCCTCCCCCACCCCCCTCTCCTCCCCCCCCACCCCCCTCTCCTCCCCTCCCCCTCTCCTCCGCTCCCCCTCTCCTCCCCTCCCCCTCTCCTCCCCTCCCCCATCCTCCTCTCCTCCCCTCCCCCACCCCCCTCCCCCACCCCCCTCCTCCACACCCCTCCTCCACCCCCCTCCTCCACCCCCTCCCCTCCCCCATCCTCCTCCCCTCCCCCCCGCTTTCCCCCTCCCCACCCTCCCCCCCGCTTTCCCCCTCCCCACCCTCCCCCCCGCTTTCCCCCTCCCCACCCTCCCCCCCGCTTTCCCCCTCCCCTCCCTCCGCTTTCCCCCTCCCCTCCCTCCGCTTTCCCCCCTCCCCTCCCTCCGCTTTCCCCCTCCCCTCCCTCCGCTTTCCCCCTCCCCTCCCTCCGCTTTCCCCCTCCCCTCCCTCCGCTTTCCCCCTCCCCTCCCTCCGCTTTCCCCCTCCCCTCCCTCCGCTTTCCCCCTCCCCTCCCTCCGCTTTCCCCCTCCCCTCCCTCCGCTTTCCCCCTCCCCTCCCTCCGCTTTCCCTCTCCCCTCCCCTCCCTCTGCTTTCCCTCTCCCCTCCCCTCCCTCTGCTTTCCCCCTCCCCTCCCCTCCCCTCCCTCCGCTTTCCCCCTCCCCTCCCCTCCCCTCCCTCCGCTTTCTCCCTCCCCTCTCCCTCCGCTTTCCCCCTCCCCTCCCCTCCCCTCCCTCCGCTTTCTCCCTCCCCTCTCCCTCCGCTTTCTCCCTCACCCACCTCACACTCCTCCCCTCTCCTAACAGTCCTCCCCCACCCCATCCTCCTCCCCTCCTATCCCCCACCCCCTCCCCACCCCCTCCTCCCCCTCCTCCCCTCCCCACCCCCTCCTCCCCTCTCCTTCCCCACCCCCTCCTCCCCTCTCCTTCCCCCTCCTCCCCTCTCCTTCCCCACCCCCTCCTCCCCTCTCCTTCCCCACCCCCTCCTCCCCTCTCCTACCCCACCCCCTCCTCCCCTCTCCTACCCCACCCCCTCCTCCCCTCTCCTTCCCCACCCCCTCCTCCCCTCTCCTTCCCCACCCCCTCCTCCCCTCTCCTTCCCCACCCCCTCCTCCCCTCTCCTTCCCCACCCCCTCCTCCCCTCTCCTTCCCCACCCCCTCCTCCCCTCTCCTTTTCCACCCCCTCCTCCCCTCTCCTTTTCCACCCCCTCCTCCCCTCTCCTTTTCCACCCCCTCCTCCCCTCTCCTTTTCCACCCCCTCCTCCCCTCTCCTTTCCACCCCCTCCTCCCCTCTCCTTTTCCACCCCCTCCTCCCCTCTCCTTTTCCACCCCCTCCTCCCCTCTCCTTCCCCACCCCCTCCTCCCCTCTCCTTCCCCACCCCCTCCTCCCCCCCTCTCCTTCCCCACCCCCTCCTCCCCTCTCCTTCCCCACCCCCTCCTCCCCTCTCCTTCCCCACCCCCTCCTCCCCTCTCCTTCCCCACCCCCTCCTCCCCTCTCCTTCCCCACCCCCTCCTCCCCTCTCCTTCCCCACCCCCTCCTCCCCTCTCCTTCCCCACCCCCTCCTCCCCTCTCCTTCCCCACCCCCTCCTCCCCTCTCCTTCCCCACCCCCTCCTCCCCTCTCCTTCCCCACCCCCTCCTCCCCTCTCCTTCCCCACCCCCTCCTCCCCTCTCCTTCCCCACCCCCTCCTCCCCTCTCCTTCCCCACCCCCTCCTCCCCTCTCCTTCCCCACCCCCTCCTCCCCTCTCCTTCCCCACCCCCTCCTCCCCTCTCCTTCCCCACCCCCTCCTGCCCACCCTCCTCCCCTCCCACCCTCCTCCCCTACCCCCTCCCCTACCCCATCCTCCTCCCCTGACCTCCCACCCTCCCCTCCTCCCCCCTCCTCTCCTCCCCTCCTCTCCTCCCCCCTCCTCCCTCCTCATCCCCTCCCCCACCCTCCTGACCTCCCACCCTCCTCCTCTACCCCACCCTCCTCCCCTTCCCCTCCTCCCCTCCCCCACCCTCCTCACCTCCCCTCCACCCCTCCTCCACTCTCCCCTCCCCCGATACACTATTGCCTCATTTCATGAAGCAACGCTATGAATTTTGAGGTTTTACCAAGCAGTTGTGATTGCATCAGGAAATGCCTCCAGTGAACCTCCCATTCCCTGTGCTAATCTCATGTTTTGTCGCTTTCTAAGTAGATACTTGAAATCTGCCTTTGTTATTAACTTCACTTCATTGGCTGCCTTGTTGATTTTTTTTTGTTGGCCTACACATCCTCCTTCCTGCATTAGTCTACACTATATTCAGCAGCTGTGTCAATCTCCAGTTGGAGCCAGAAGCCAAGAAGATCCCAAGCAGGGAATGATCTTGGAAGTTTAGAAAGGCTTGCATGGGGAGGGGGAAGAGGGGGAATGGGGGAAAGGGAACCAATGAAGATGCCTGCACACATGGGGCAAGGAAGCTTTGGGCGGGGCTGAAATGAGACAAATTGCTTCTGTCAGTCCTGTTTTTTTTAACCACCAATCACCAGAGCAGAAACAGGAACTCGTGAACACAACTTAATCCCTGGTACAATATGGAATATCAGCCCAAATATAACAAATGTCAGAGGAACGTAGGTTGAGTTAAATCACAATTGTTGCAGCTCTGGGAGTGTTGGCACATGAGGGGCAAGCTTTGATAGGAGCAGTAATGTTTGCTTGTCTTTGACTGTTCTGAAAGAAATTTAACTGGGAAGTGTTGCTGAAGGATATAAGAATGATCTCACCACAGAAGAGGGCCATTTGGCACTGTGCTAGTTTCACCTCCATGTCAAAAGCTTGTCCTTCCAATGCCATCCCCCAGAAGCTTTAATGTTCTGCTTTTTAATCTAGAACCCTTTGTCAATGCTATGATCAATTAACTTCAGTCATGGTGGTAATGGGATCCAAAATCATCTCCATTGAGTTAAAGAATGCCAAAAAACTATAATATTGTAAGAATTCACTGAACATAAAATCATAAGAAATAGGAACAGGACTGAACATGAGCGAGTTTGTTCTTTCTTTACCTTGAAAAATATGTGCAAACAAAACAGACTCCAAAATGGAGGAGCAGGTAATTTAAGATGATAGTGAGAAAGGAAAACACATTATAAACAGCTCAGAGGGGAGATTGTGAACTGTCAGCTTGGCTCTATTGGTACCATTCCTCCTGAGGCAGAGGGTGCTGGGTTCCAGCTCTATTTGACTACAGAATGAGGTGTAGTTTGAGATTAGAAGTTAAACAGGATATGAAAGACCCCAGAGCGCTGTTCGAAAAAGAGTAGGGGCATTGTCCTGGTCAACATTCCTTCTCTCTCAACCCAGACAGATTAACCGTCTGTTTGTTTCATTTTCTATTTGTGGAACCTTGTGTGTAAACTAGCTGTTGTGTACTACAAGAGTGACTTCACTCTAAAAGTAATTTGTTGTATGCAAAGTGCTTTGTGATGTTTTAATATGAAAGGTCCTGTATAAATGATAATTTTATTCAATTTTACTTAATTTGCTCCAACAGATTAAGAAAGGCCGCAGGACACCAGAAATGAATGTACCTAAAGATGGTAAGCACAATACTAAAATGCCCTGTCTAATTTCTCTATATTTATATTGACATATTAACCATCTACTAATAATACATCAAATATCTTGTGTCCTGGCTCCTTTTCTGTAAATTTCTCATTACGTATTCTTACAGCCACGTTTAAAACAGAACTGTATATGTAAACATGTCACAGTGTAATTACACCCTCCCACCATGGAGGCACTGCAACACTACTTACAGGGGGAGTATAGCGTTATAATGTGCACCAATTCTGGAATCCTTCTCTGACTCTCCCTTCCCCTTTATGTCACTCTACATCTAGGACAAAGCTTTTAGACACCTGTTCTAAAATCTCCTTATGTCGTTCGTTGTTAGTTTCTGTCCGATACCTTTCCTGTGAAGTGCCTGGGGACATTTTATTAGGTGAAAGGCGCTCCATAAATGCAATTTGTTGTTATTCAGCAGCTGCATTATTTCCAGCTATTGCTGTTTTCATTTACACCTTTATCATAATGAGGGGTCTTGGATCCAGGCATCCTTCATCTAAGGAACCGGGGCACTATGGGTTTGTGTGGGTGAAGGGAGATGGAGACTGGTAGTAATATAAATTAGAAAAAGATTGTGAGGATAAAGGTGCATTCAGCTGTATATCAGTCCCATGCAGAATGCTGGATTCCTCAAAGAGTTAAATTAATTGGTGCTTATCTACAGGCTCTCCTGTCCCCATTGGAGCCCGAAGCCATAAGGATCACTGGCTGACTAAACGCACAACGTTAACAGGTGAGTGATATTTAAAACATTTTTGTCGGCAGATTTGTCTCTAATACCATGCCTGATTGCTGAGGCGTGAGACAAGGCCATGAGCATTAGTAGCTATTCACCTGTAAGGAGCATCACAATGTGGTCTTATCCTCCCCTTGTGCAGATTTACCCACCACCCTGCCCTTCAGTTGTATGGGTGGGTCAGGGAGGGAGCTGTTGCAAACCCTTCCTTTATTTAATTTGATAGAAAATGCTTTTTTTTTTTATTCGCCAGGCCAGCATTTATTGCCCATCCCTTAATCCCTTGTTTAGAGTCAACCACATTGCTGTGGGTCTGGAGTCACATGTAGACCAGATCAGGATGGCAGATTTCCTTAGTGAACTAGATGGGTTTTTACAACAACTGATAATGGTTTCATGGTCACCATTAGATTTTTAATTCCAGATTTTTACTGAATTCAAATTCCACTATCTGCTGTGGTGGGGTTCGAACCTGGGTCCCCAGAGCATTAGCCTGCATCTCTGGATTACTAATCTAGCGGCAATACCACTACACCATCGTCTCCCCCTAAGTTGGATACTTTAAAAAAAAATTGCAGCTCTCTCGCTTGGAGAGAGAGGGAATTTGATGCTGTCCTCCACGAAGCCCTCACAGTGGTTAGCGGAGGGGGCGGTGGTTATCTGCACAGTGATCATGATTGGGATTTGTCCCGATTTAGCAGCAGCCTGGCTGACATAGGAATGGGAGGAGGCCGTGCAATCCTTCAAAACTCTTTTGTCAACCCGATGACTGCTGATCTATTTCTTGACTCCGTTTACCTGGTTTAACTAATCTCGCACAGGATGGGGGAAGGTGGTGAGAAAATCAAATCAGGCTATCCCCAGATTGGGTGGTTCAGTAGCACACCAGGTGATGGCTTTGATAAAGCATGGGTGTTTGTGGGGTGAGGCAGGGGGAGGGGGTGGGGGGTGTGGTGGGGTAACCCCTGATTAACTTCCTGCATTGCAGTGGTCTGTCCCTTTCAGGGAGACCAGCGGACTTGGTGGCCTATGTGGGTAGGCTGTCTGCAGCGGCTCTTTGTCAAATCCCCAGACAAAAGACCTTCTGCCTCTTCAGTCTGTCTCAACTCACAGGCAATGTGTGCGTGCATGTGTGTGGGTGGGTGGAAGTGGGGGCAGGGAATCTCATCACCATCCTGATCCTTTTGCCGAACTCCAGCATCCCAAATCTCCACTCACCCACAACAATCCAGGCACAGAGCTCCTGAGATCTTGGATTTTAAAAAAAAGTCTCACACTTTTTCATCTGTAAATTCCCTTGCTCCAACTCTATTTACAAGGGTTTTGTTCTTAACCTTTTATGAGATGTAGCTTTAAAAACAGGACAGTAGCATTCACTGACTACATGGCAGTAATCATTGCAGGATGAGCATCATAGCGAATCTAATGCAATCCTGATTAACTCTCCGCACCCTCCCCTCCTAACCCAGGGCTGCCAAGACCCATCGCTCTGTCACTATCGCCCGCCCCCAACCTCCTCCCTCCCCTTCCCCTCGCTTTTAGTTGTCTTCTTGGCCTCTCCCAGGAGATTATATGGTGGCTGGGGATTGTAGGAGCGGGGGCAGGGAACTGCTGTGAATGATGGCACTTAAGGCATTTTGAAAGTGTGCGTGTTGGGGGCAGACTCAATTCATCAGTTGGTTTGTTCCTGTCTGTCGTTTGACTTTGTATCAATACGCCTCGATTGGTTTGATCTGCCCTCCTCCAAAGCCGCTGGTGCCTCAGCTTGTACTGGCCAGACTTTTTGATTTCACCTGAGCGTAGGCAGTCTTTACAATTGATGTCATTTTCCCTGAGGAGTGGGGAGAATTGGAGAGTGTTATCTGCTCCTGATTCCTGTCTAGTCACACTTTTGCCACATGGGCCTAAGATGAACAGCTCTTGTGATGCCCCACATAGTCGATGAGGTGTCAGGAGCTCAGCTGGTGAAGAACCAAGCGCTTCAGAAGAGACGGCAGGGATGTAAAAATTGGTGCTGCAGTAACTGCCACTAGGAGGGTCCTGGGAACAACGTTCCCTCAGTTTCTGTTGGGAATGTGCCTGGACCTCAATCGTCAAATCCCAGGAAAGGGATGATCCCGGGGGAAACAGCTTGTCCTGTCCTGCTCTGCTATCCTACCTTCTTGATGCCAAACAAGACTCCAACAGAGAGCGAGAGGTCATTAACAGACATAGGCACTAAGCTAATATAATCCCCAGCTGACGTTATCTGAGCTCCTCCAGCCAGCAGCAACTGTCCAATCTCACACTGATCGTTGTCACTGCAGCATCAGGTGAGGCTGGACAGTGACCATTAGCAGCCTATACAACTGTGGAAGGCATCACAGTAGAGCTTGATTGCAGTGTTTACCACCAATATGCTTTCCAGTCGGGAGTGGAATCAGAACAGCCTCAAAGGCTCCACAGCCCAGACCCATCAACCAACTAAACCCCCACAAAAAAAAACGTGGGTGATAGGTATTTGCAACACCGCACCCCCTCCAAACAAAAACCCCGGGGATAGGAATCCCCAAAACACACCATCCCCAAACAAAAACCCTGGAGATAGGAATCTCCAACACACACACCCCTCCCCCCCCCAAACAAAAACCCTGGGGATAGGAATCCCCAACACCCCGCTCCCCCTCCCAAAACAAAAACCCCGGGGATAGGAATCCCCAACACCCCGCCCCCCCCAAAACAAAAACCCCGGGGATAGGAATCCCCAACACCCACCCCCACCCCCCAAACAAAAACCCTGGGGATAGGAATCCCCAACACCCCGCCCCCCCCTCCCCAAAACAAAAACCCCGGGGATAGGAATCCCCAACACTCAGCCCCCCCCTTAAACAAAAACCCCGGGGATAGGAATCCCCAACACCCACCCCCACCCCCCAGACAAAAACCCCTGGGATAGGAATCCCCAACACACACCCCCACCCCCAAACAAAAACCCCGGGGATAGGAATCCCCAATACACACCCCCACCCCGAAACAAAAACCCCGGGGATAGGAATCCCCAACACACACCCCCACCCCCCTAACAAAAACCCCGGGGATAGGAATACCCAACACCCACCCCCACCCCCCTAACAAAAACCCCGGGGATAGGAATACCCAACACCCATCCCCCCTTAAACAAAAACCCTGGATGGGAATCCCAAACACACCCCCCCCCCCTTAAACAAAAATCCCAGGTATAGGAATCCCCAACACAACCCCCCCCCCAAACAAAAAACCCGGGGATAGGAATCACCAACACCCCCGCCCCCCCCCACCCCCCACCCCCAAACAAAAACCCCAGGGATAGGAATCCCCAATGCACACCCCCCCACCTTAAACAAAAACACTGGGGATAGGAATCACCAACACCCACCCTACCCCAAACAAAAACCCCGGGGATAGGAATCACCAACACCCCCCCTCCCTTAAACAAAATTCCCGGGTATAGGAATCCCCAACACAAGCCCCCCCAAACAAAAACCCCGGGGATAGGAATCACCAACACCCCCCCTCCCTTAAACAAAATTCCCGGGTATAGGAATCCCCAACACAAGCCCCCCCAAACAAAAAACCCGGGGATAGGAATCACCAACACCACCGCCCCCCCCCCACCCCCAAACAAAAACCCCAGGGATAGGAATCCCCATCGCACACACCCGCCCCCTTAAACAAAAACCCTGGGGATAGGAATCACCAACACCCACCCCACCCCAAACAAAAACCCCGGGGATAGGAATCACCAACACCCGCCCCCACCTTAAACAAAAACCCTGGGGATAGGAATCACGAACACACCCCACCCCAAACAAAAACCCAGGGGATAGGAATACCTAACATCCACCCCCCCCAAAACAAAAATCCCGGGGATAGGAATCCCCAACACACCCCCCCAAACAAAAACCCTGGGGATAGGAATCCCCAACACACCCCCCCAAACAAAAACCCTGGGGATAGGAATCCCCAACACACCCCCTCAAACAAAAACCCTGGGGATAGGAATCCCCAACACACCCCCCCAAACAAAAATCCTGGGGATAGGAATCCCTAACACCCACCCCCCCACCAAACAAAAATCCCGGGGATAGGAATCCCCAACACCCACCCCCCCACCAAACAAAAACCCCGGGGATAGGAATCCCCAACACCCACCCCCCCACCAAACAAAAATCCCGGGGATAGGAATCCCCAACACCCACCCCCACCCTCCAAACAAAAACCCCGGGGATAGGAATCCCCAACACCCACCCCCACCCTCCAAACAAAAACCCCGGGGATAGGAATCCCCAACACCCACCCCCACCCTCCAAACAAAAACCCCGGGGATAGGAATCCCCAACACCCACCCCCACCCTCCAAACAAAAACCCCGGGGATAGGAATCCCCAACACCCACCCCCCCACCAAACAAAAACCCTGGGGATAGGAATCCCCAACACACACCACCCCCCCCAAACAAAAACCCTGGGGATAGGAATCCCCAACACACACCGCCCACCCCCCCCCCCCTAAACAAAAACCCTGGGGATAGGAATCCCCAACACCCACCCCCCCACCAAACAAAAACCCCGGGGATAGGAATCCCCAACACCCACCCCCCCACCAAACAAAAACCCTGGGGATAGGAATCCCCAACACACCCCCCCAAACAAAAACCCTGGGGATAGGAATCCCCAACACACCCCCCCAAACAAAAACCCTGGGGATAGGAATCCCCAACACACCCCCCCAAACAAAAATCCTGGGGATAGGAATCCCTAACACCCACCCCACCACCAAACAAAAATCCCGGGGATAGGAATCCCCAACACCCACCCCCCCACCAAACAAAAACCCCGGGGATAGGAATCCCCAACACCCACCCCCCCACCAAACAAAAACCCCGGGGATAGGAATCCCCAACACCCACCCCCACCCTCCAAACAAAAACCCCGGGGATAGGAATCCCCAACACCCACCCCCACCCTCCAAACAAAAACCCCGGGGATAGGAATCCCCAACACCCACCCCCACCCTCCAAACAAAAACCCCGGGGATAGGAATCCCCAACACCCACACCCACCCTCCAAACAAAAACCCCGGGGATAGGAATCCCCAACACCCACCCCCACCCTCCAAACAAAAACCCCGGGGATAGGAATCCCCAACACCCACCCCCACCCTCCAAACAAAAACCCCGGGGATAGGAATCCCCAACACCCACCCCCACCCTCCAAACAAAAACCCCGGGGATAGGAATCCTCAACACCCACCCCCACCCTCCAAACAAAAACCCCGGGGATAGGAATCCCCAACACCCACCCCCCCCCGCCAAAAAAAAAACCTGGGGATAGGAATCCCCAACACCCACCCACCAAACAAAAACCCCGGGGATAGGAATCCCCAACACCCACCCTCCAAACAAAAACCCCGGGGATAGGAATCTCCAACACCCACCCCCACCCTCCAAACAAAAACCCCGGGGATAGGAATCCCCAACACCCACCCCCACCCTCCAAACAAAAACCCCGGGGATAGGAATCCCCAACACCCACACCCACCCTCCAAACAAAAACCCCGGGGATAGGAATCCCCAACACCCACCCCCACCCTCCAAACAAAAACCCCGGGGATAGGAATCCCCAACACCCACCCCCACCCTCCAAACAAAAACCCCGGGGATAGGAATCCCCAACACCCACCCCCACCCTCCAAACAAAAACCCCGGGGATAGGAATCCTCAACACCCACCCCCACCCTCCAAACAAAAACCCCGGGGATAGGAATCCCCAACACCCACCCCCACCCTCCAAACAAAAACCCTGGGGATAGGAATCCCCAACACCCACCCACCAAACAAAAACCCCGGGGATAGGAATCCCCAACACCCACCCTCCAAACAAAAACCCCGGGGATAGGAATCTCCAACACCCACCCCCACCCTCCAAACAAAAACCCCGGGGATAGGAATCCCCAACACCCACCCCCACCCTCCAAACAAAAACCCCGGGGATAGGAATCCCCAACACCCACCCCCCCACCAAACAAAAACCCTGGGGATAGGAATCCCCAACACACACCGGCCCCCCCAAACAAAAACCCTGGGGATAGGAATCCCCAACACCCACCCCCCCCACCAAACAAAAACCCTGGGGATAGGAATCCCCAACACCCACCCCCCCACCAAACAAAAACCCTGGGGATAGGAATCCCCAACACCCACCCCCACCCTCCAAACAAAAACCCTGGGGATAGGAATCACCAACACCCGCCCCCCCACCAAACAAAAACCCTGGGGATAGGAATCCCCAACACCCACCCCCCCACCAAACAAAAACCCTGGGGATAGGAATCCCCAACACCCACCCCCCCACCAAACAAAAACCCTGGGGATAGGAATCCCCAACACCCAGCCCCCCACCAAACAAAAACCCTGGGGATAGGAATCCCCAACACCCAGCCCCACCCCCCCCAAACAAAAACCCCAGGGATAGGAATCCCTAACACAACCCCCCCCTCCCCCACCAAACAAAAACCCTGGGGATAGGAATCCCCAACACCCAGCCCCACCCCCCCCAAACAAAAACCCCAGGGATAGGAATCCCTAACACAACCCCCCCTCCCCCACCTTAAACAAAAACCCTGGGGATAGGAATCCCAAACACCCAGCCCCACCCCCCCCAAACAAAAACCCCGGGGATAGGAATCCCAAACACCCAGCCCCACCCCCCCCAAACAAAAACCCCGGGGATAGGAATCCCAAACACCCAGCCCCACCCCCCCCAAACAAAAACCCCGGGGATAGGAATCCCAAACACCCACCCCCCCCCAAACAAAAACCCCAGAGATAGGAATCCCAAACACCCAGCCCCACCCCCCCCCAAACAAAAACCCCAGGGATAGGAATCCCAAACACCCAGCCCCACCCCCCCCCCAAACAAAAACCCCAGGGATAGGAATCCCAAACACCCAGCCCCACCCCCCCCAAACAAAAACCCCAGGGATAGGAATCCCAAACACCCAGCCCCACCCCCCCCTAAACAAAAACCCCAGGGATAGGAATCCCAAACACCCAGCCCCACCCCCCCCAAACAAAAACCCCAGGGATAGGAATCCCCAACACCCACCCCCACCCACCAAACAAAAACCCCGGGGATAGGAATCCCCAACACCCACCCCCACCCTCCAAACAAAAACCCCGGGGATAGGAATCCCCAACACCCACCCCCACCCTCCAAACAAAAACCCCGGGGATAGGAATCCCCAACAACCCACCCCCCCTTAAACAAAAACCCCGGGGATAGGAATCCCCAACACCCACCCCCACCCTCCAAACAAAAACCCCGGGGATAGGAATCCCCAACACCCACCCCCACCCTCCAAACAAAAACCCCGGGGATAGGAATCCCCAACACCCACCCCCACCCTCCAAACAAAAACCCCGGGGATAGGAATCCCCAACAACCCACCCCCCCTTAAACAAAAACCCCGGGGATAGGAATCCCCAACACCCACCCCCACCCTCCAAACAAAAACCCCGGGGATAGGAATCCCCAACAACCCACCCCACCTTAAACAAAAACCCCGGGGATAGGAATCCCCAACACCCACCCCCACCCTCCAAACAAAAACCCCGGGGATAGGAATCCCCAACAACCCACCCCCCCTTAAACAAAAACCCCGGGGATAGGAATCCCCAACACCCACCCCCACCCTCCAAACAAAAACCCCGGGGATAGGAATCCCCAACAACCCACCCCCCCTTAAACAAAAACCCCGGGGATAGGAATCCCCAACACCCACCCCCACCCTCCAAACAAAAACCCCGGGGATAGGAATCCCCAACACCCACCCCCACCCTCCAAACAAAAACCCCGGGGATAGGAATCCCCAACAATCCACCCCCCCTTAAACAAAAACCCCGGGGATAGGAATCCCCAACAACCCACCCCACCTTAAAGAAAAACCCCGGGGATAGGAATCCCCCCCTCCCTCCCGCAGCAACACAAACACAGGCCCGCACAATGGGGCTGGCCTGCTCAGCGCTACCTCGGGATGGTCCGTCCCTCCCACCTACTCCCTCCCCCAAGCCCTCCCCCCCACCCCTCCTCCTCATCCCCCTCCTCCTCCTCCCCTAGCCCTCCCCCCACCCCCCTCCTCACCCCCCCTCCTCACCCCCCCTCCTCCTCCTCCCCTAGCCCTCCCCCCCACCCCCTTTCTCACCCCCCTCCTCCCCTAGCCCTCCCCCCCACCTCCTCCCCTAGCCCTCCCCCCACCCCCCTCCCCTAGCCCTCCCCCCACCCCCCTCCTGCTCCTCCCCCACCCCTACTCCTACCCCCCCACCCCTACTCCTACCCCACCTCACCCTTCCTCCTACCACCACCCCTCCTCCACCCCACCCCTCCTCCCCTACCCCTCCTCCACCCCCTCCCTCCTTCTCCCACCCCCTCCCCCTCCTCCACCCCATCTCCCTCCTCCTACTCCCACCCCCTCCCTCCTACTCCTCCCACCCTCCCACTCCTACACTCACCCTCCCTCCCACTCCTCCATCTCCCACCCTCCCTCCCACTCCTCCATCTCCCACCCTCCCTCCCACTCCTCCATCTCCCACCCTCCCTCCCACTCCTCCATCTCCCACCCTCCCTCCCACTCCTCCATCTCCCACCCTCCCCTCCATCTCCCTCCCTCCCTCCCCTCCATCTCCCACCCTCCCTCCCCTCCATCTCCCCTCCTCCCTCCCACTCCTCCATCTCCCCTCCTCCCTCCCACTCCTCCATCTCCCCTCCTCCCTCCCACTCCTCCATCTCCCCTCCCACTCCTCCATCTCCCCTCCTCCCACCGCTTCAACTCCCCTCCTCCCACCCCTTCTCCTCCCCTACCCCTGCTCCCACCCCTCCTCCTCCTCCCTACCCACCCCTCCTCCCTGCCCCCTACTCCTCCCCCCACCCCTCCTCCTCCCTGCCCCCTACTCCTCCCCCCACCCCTCCTCCTCCACCACCACCCCCCTACTCTTCCCCCCCACCCCTCCTCCCCCTCCCCACCCACCCCTCCTCCCTACCCACCCCTCCTCCCTGCTCCCACTCCTCCCCCCACCTACACTTCCCCCCCACCCCTCGACTCCTCCCCTCGACTCCTCCCCACCCCTCCTCCCCACCCCTCCTCCTTCTCTCCACTCCCCTACTCTTCCCCGCCACCCCTCCTCCCCACCCCCTACTCCTCCCCCCACCCCTCCTCCCCCCCTACTCCTCCCCCCACCCCTCCTCCTTCTCCCCACCCCCCTACTCTTCCCCACCCCCTCCTCCCCCCCACCCACCCCTCCTCCCCCACCCCCTCTACTCCTCCCCACCCCTCCTCCCCTACCCCTCCTCCTCACCCCTCCTTCTCCCCACCCACTACTCCTCCCCCCACCCCCTCCTCCTCACCCCCACCTCCTCACCCCCTCCTCCTCACCCCCACCCCCTCCTCCTCACCCCCACCCCTCATCCCCACCCCTCCCCCTCATCCCCACCCCTCCCCCCCCACCCCTCCCCCTCATCCCACCCCTCCCCCTCATCCCCACCCCTCCTCCTCATCCCTCCACCTCCTACCCCCACCCCTCCAGTTCCTCCCCACCACCCCTACCCTAACCTCCCCATCCCTATCCTAACCCCTCCCCGCTCACCCCCCAACCCGCTCACCCCCCAACCCGCTCACCCCCCAACCCGCTCACACCCCAACCCACTCCTCACCCACCAACCCACTCCCCCTACCCTAACCCCTCCACCATCCCCCCTCCTCCCTCAACCCCCTCCCCCCGACCCCACTCCCCACCTCCCTCCCCCCGACCCCACTCCCCACCTCCCTCCCCCCACCCCTCACCTCCCCCCACCCCACTCACCCTTCCTCCCCACCCCACTCCCCACCTCCCTCCCCCCACCCCTCACCTCCCCCCACCCCACTCACCCTTCCTCCCCACCCCACTCCTCACCTCCCTCCCCCCACCCCTCACCTCCCTCCCCCCACCCCTCACCTCCCCCCACCCCACTCACCCTTCCTCCCCACCCCACTCCTCACCTCCCTCCCCCTCCACAACCCCCCACCCCACTCCCCCTTCCATCCCCCCAACATCACCCCACTCCCTGCCTCTCCACTCCCCACAACTCCCTCACCCCCCAGCCCCTCCCCGACCCTCCCTAGCGTCTCCCCCAACTCCCTGACCCCCATAGGACCCCCCCCACCCCAACTCCCTGACCCCCATAGGACCCCCCCCACCCCAACTCCCTGACCCCCATAGGACCCCCCCCCCACCCCAACTCCCTGACCCCCATAGGACCCCCCCCACCCCAACTCCCTGACCCCCATAGGACCCCCCCCACCCCAACTCCCTGACCCCCCCCCCCACCCCAACTCCCTGACCCCCATAGGACGCCCCCCCCCACCCCAACTCCCTGACCCCCCCCACCCCAACTCCCTGACCCCCCCACCCCAACTCCCTGACCCCCATAGGACCCCCCCCCACCCCAACTCCCTGACCCCCATAGGACCCCCCCCACCCCAACTCCCTGACCCCCATAGGACCCCCCCCACCCCAACTCCCTGACCCCCCCCCACCCCAACTCCCTGACCCCCATAGGACGCCCCCCCCACCCCAACTCCCTGACCCCCCCCACCCCAACTCCCTGACCCCCCCCACCCCAACTCCCTGACCCCCATAGGACCCCCCCCCCACCCCAACTCCCTGACACCCCCCCACCCCAACTCCCTGACCCCCATAGGACCCCCCCCCACCCCAACTCCCTGACCCCCATAGGACCCCCCCCCACCCCAACTCCCTGACCCCCATAGGACCCCCCCCCCACCCCAACTCCCTGACCCCCATAGGACCCCCCCCCACCCCAACTCCCTGACCCCCATAGGACCCCCCCCACCCCAACTCCCTGACCCCCCCCCCACCCCAACCCCCTGACCCCCCCCCACCCCAACTCCCTGACCCCCCCCCACCCCAACTCCCTGACCCCCATAGGACCCCCCCCCCACCCCAACTCCCTGACCCCCATAGGACCCTCCCCCACCCCAACTCCCTGACCCCCCCCCACCCCAACTCCCTGACCCCCATAGGACCCCCCCCACCCCAACTCCCTGACCCCCATAGGACCCCCCCCACCCCAACTCCCTGACCCCCCCCCACCCCAACTCCCTGACCCCCATAGGACCCCCCCCACCCCAACTCCCTGACCCCCATAGGACCCCCCCCCCACCCCAACTCCCTGACCCCCATAGGACCCCCCCCACCCCAACTCCCTGACCCCCATAGGACCCCCCCCCCACCCCAACTCCCTGACCCCCTTAGGACCCCCCCACCCCAACTCCCTGACCCCCATAGGACCCCCCCCCACCCCAACTCCCTGACCCCCATAGGACCCCCCCCCCACCCCAACTCCCTGACCCCCATAGGACCCCCCCCCACCCCAACTCCCTGACCCCCATAGGACCCCCCCCACCCCAACTCCCTGACCCCCATAGGACCCCCCCCACCCCAACTCCCTGACCCCCCCCCACCCCAACTCCCTGACCCCCATAGGACACCCCCCCCACCCCAACTCCCTGACCCCCATAGGACCCCCCCCCCCACCCCAACTCCCTGACCCCCATAGGACCCCCCCCACCCCAACTCCCTGACCCCCATAGGACCCCCCCCCACCCCAACTCCCTGACCCCCATAGGACCCCCCCCCCACCCCAACTCCCTGACCCCCATAGGACCCCCCCCCACCCCAACTCCCTGACCCCCCCCCCACCCCAACTCTCTGACCCCCATAGGACGCCCCCCCCACCCCAACTCCCTGACCCCCCCCACCCCAACTCCCTGACCCCCCCCACCCCAACTCCCTGACCCCCCCCACCCCAACTCCCTGACCCCCATAGGACCCCCCCCACCCCAACTCCCTGACCCCCATAGGACCCCCCCCCACCCCAACTCCCTGACACCCCCCCCACCCCAACTCCCTGACCCCCATAGGACCCCCCCCCACCCCAACTCCCTGACCCCCATAGGACCCCCCCCCCCACCCCAACTCCCTGACCCCCATAGGACCCCCCCCACCCCAACTCCCTGACCCCCATAGGACCCCCCCCACCCCAACTCCCTGACCCCCATAGGACCCCCCCCACCCCAACTCCCTGACCCCCCCCCACCCCAACTCCCTGACCCCCCCCACCCCAACTCCCTGACCCCCATAGGACCCCCCCCACCCCAACTCCCTGACCCCCATAGGACCCCCCCCCCACCCCAACTCCCTGACCCCCCCCCAACTCCCTGACCCCCATAGGACCCCCCCCCACCCCAACTCCCTGACCCCCATAGGACCCCCCCCCCACCCCAACTCCCTGACCCCCATAGGACCCCCCCCCACCCCAACTCCCTGACCCCCATAGGACCCCCCCCCACCCCAACTCCCTGACCCCCATAGGACCCCCCCCACCCCAACTCCCTGACCCCCCCACCCCAACTCCCTGACCCCCATAGGACCCCCCCCACCCCAACTCCCTGACCCCCATAGGACCCCCCCCCCACCCCAACTCCCTGACCCCCCCCCCACCCCAACTCCCTGACCCCCCCCACCCCCTGACCCCCATAGGACCCCCCCACCCCAACTCCCTGACCCCCATAGGACCCCCCCCCACCCCAACTCCCTGACCCCCATAGGACCCCCCCCCACCCCAACTCCCTGACCCCCATAGGACCCACCCCACCCCAACTCCCTGACCCCCATAGGACCCCCCCCCCACCCCAACTCCCTGACCCCCCCCCACCCCAACTCCCTGACCCCCATAGGACCCCCCCCCCACCCCAACTCCCTGACCCCCATAGGACCCCCCCCCCACCCCAACTCCCTGACCCCCATAGGACCCCCCCCCACCCCAACTCCCTGACCCCCATAGGACCCCCCCCCCACCCCAACTCCCTGACCCCCATAGGACCCCCCCCCACCCCAACTCCCTGACCCCCATAGGACCCCCCCCCCCACCCCAACTCCCTGACCCCCCCCCCACCCCAACTCTCTGACCCCCATAGGACGCCCCCCCCACCCCAACTCCCTGACCCCCCCCACCCCAACTCCCTGACCCCCCCCCCACCCCAACTCCCTGACCCCCATAGGACCCCCCCCCCACCCCAACTCCCTGACCCCCCCCACCCCAACTCCCTGACCCCCATAGGACCCCCCCCCACCCCAACTCCCTGACACCCCCCCACCCCAACTCCCTGACCCCCATAGGACCCCCCCCACCCCAACTCCCTGACCCCCATAGGACCCCCCCCCCACCCCAACTCCCTGACCCCCATAGGACCCCCCCCCCCACCCCAACTCCCTGACCCCCATAGGACCCCCCCCCCCACCCCAACTCCCTGACTCCCATAGGACCCCCCCCCACCCCAACTCCCTGACCCCCATAGGACCCCCCCCACCCCAACTCCCTGACCCCCATAGGACCCCCCCCACCCCAACTCCCTGACCCCCCCCACCCCAACTCCCTGACCCCCCCCACCCCAACTCCCTGACCCCCATAGGACCCCCCCCCCACCCCAACTCCCTGACCCCCATAGGACCCCCCCCCCCCACCCCAACTCCCTGACCCCCATAGGACCCCCCCCCCCACCCCAACTCCCTGACCCCCCCCCACCCCAACCCCCTGACCCCCCCCCCACCCCAACCCCCTGACCCCCCCCCACCCCAACTCCCTGACCCCCCCCCACCCCAACTCCCTGACCCCCCCCACACCCCAACTCCCTGACCCCCATAAGACCCCCTCCCCCCCCCCCCACCCCCCCCCCCCGGACTTTGTGTAAAGTTTGAGACAAATTGCAGTAAAGGGTTTGGTTTGACCTGAAATGAACTGGCGCCACCGGAGTGTAATTGTCCCACTTCCTGCCTGATCCCTGATCCCTGATCCCCCCCAGCAGCAAATGTTACAGCGGGGCCGGGGCCGGGGCCGGGGCCGGGGCCACCAGAGCCGGGGCAGCCCCAGCGCCGCCGGCCCGGAGCCTCTCGCCACCCGCCCCCCCCCCCCCTCTCTCCAAGGCTCCATTGTCCCCGGCTCCTCCCTCCGCCACAAAGAGTCCCTCCCGCAGCAACACAAACACAGGCCCGCACAATGGGGCCGGCCGGCTCAGCGCTACCTCGGGATGGCCCGTCCCATCCGCAGCTGGTATCTGAGGGGGCTCGGGGGTGGGGGTGGGGGTGGGGTTGTTGTCTGTCTCTAACCACCCCCCCCCAGGCTGGAGCTGGTGCTGGTGCTGGTGCGAGGGCAGTGAGGTGGCTCTGCCGGAACTACTTTCCCCAGGCTGGCTCATTGTGCGCGAGCCCCGGAGCCGGCTCCATTCCGCTAACATTGGGGGGTCTCCGGAGAGGCGCAGAGCACCGGCAAAACACCGGCAGAGTTTGCAGCGTAAACTTCCCGCTGCATTTATTCAGTTGCAAAAAAGAAAGAGAAAGGCAGCCGCCCGGTTGCTGAGGGCAGTAAACAATCGCGCATTGAGGCAGCAGCGGAGCTGGAGGAGCCGGGCGGGCGCAGAGCGCTGGAGCGGAGGCTCCTTTCAGGTGAGTGGGGGAGAGGGGAGGAGGAGGAGGAGGGCAGAGGGAAGGGGAGGAGGGCAGAGGGAAGGGGAGGAGGGTAGGGAGGAGGAGGGCAGAGGGGAGGGAGGAGGAGGGCAGAGGGGAGGGAGGAGGGCAGAGGGAAGGGGAGGAGGGTAGGGAGGAGGAGGGCAGAGGGGAGGGAGGAGGAGGGCAGAGGGGGGAGGAGGAGGGTAGAGGGGAGGAGGAGGAAGGCAGAGGGGAGGGAGGAGGAGGGTAGAGGGGAGGAGAAGGCGAGAGGAGGAGGAGAAGGCGAGAGGAGGAGGAGAAGGCGAGAGGAGGGCAGAGGGAGAGGAGGAAGAGGGGCAGAGGGAGAGAACGAAGAGGGGCAGAGGGGGAGGCGGGGCAGAGGGAGAGGAGGGGGCAGGGGGAGAGGAGGAGGGACGGGAGGAGGAGGGCAGAGGGAGAGCAGGAGGTGGAGGGCAGAGGGAGGTGGAGGGCAGAGGGAGTCAGAGGGAAAGGAGGCGGGCAGAGGGAAATGAGGGGGAGGGCCGAGAGACAGGAGGAGGGCCAAGGGAGAGGAGGAGGGCCGAGGGAGAGGAGGAGGGCAGGGGGAGACAGGGAAAGGAGGAGGGTAGAGGGAGAGGAGGAGGGCAGAGGGAGTCAGAGGGAAAGGAGGAGAGCAGAGGGAAAGGAGGAGGGCAGAGGGAGTCAGCGGGAACGGAGTAGGGCGGAGGGCAGAGGGGGCAGAGAGGGAGGGGTGACGGAATGGAATGAGGGAGAAGGAGACAGAGGAAAGGAGTGAGGCTGGAGGGGACAGAGGGAAAGGCATGAGGGAGAAAAAGACAGGGAAAGGAAGAGAGGAGGGAGCAGAGGGTGGGTGAGGGGGAGATGGAGGTGAAGACGGAGGGAGAGTGGGTGATGGAGGAGATGGGGACATGGACTGGAGAGAGGAGGGGGGCGGACGGAGGGAGAGGAAGGGGGACGGAGGGATGGGAGGGGGCACGAGGGGAGGGATGGGGGCACGGGGAGGGAGAATGGAAGGAGGGGAGGGGGGCATGGGGAGGGGGATGGAGGGAGGGGAGGGGGACTGGCAGAGGGAGGGGAGGTGGGCACGGGGAGAGGGACGGAGGGAGGGGAGGGGGGCACGGGGAGAGGGCTGGTGGAGATATGTGGGAGGGACGGGGGAGTCCAAGGGTGGTGGAGGAGGGAGGGGGAAGGGAGGGAAAGGAAAGGAATGAGGTAAGGGGAAGACACCAGGGGTGGAGGAGAGCGAGGTGTTGGAGTCAGAGAGGAGTGAGGGGAGGGGAGAGATTGAGGGAGAGGAGGGGGGCTACAGAGGGGGAGGGGATACAGGGGAGAGGAGGGTGGGAGGAGGGAAGTAGGGTTACAGGGGGAGAAGAGGAACGGGGGGGAGGGGGATACAGGGGCAGAGGAGGAAGGGACGGGGAGACAGACGGAGGGGAGGGAGGGCGAGCGGAGACGGGGAGAGGAAGAAGGGAAGGGCTAGACATAAGGGGTGGAGGAGGGATTGGGGAGTCAAAGTGGGGAGTGGGGGCAGACAGGGAGGGAAGGGGGCCAGGGAGTGGACAGAGGGAGTTGGGGAAAGGAGGAGAGCAGGAGGCAAGAGGGAAATGGAGGAGGCGGGAGGGAATGGAGGGACAAAGGGGAAGGTGAGAGGGAAGTGGGAAAGACAAAGGGGAAGGTGAGAGGGGGAGACAGGAGGGAAAGGAGAGGGAGTGGGGGAGTCAAAAGGAAAGAAGGGAGGGGGAGACAGAAAGGAGGCAGGAGGAAAGGTGAGGGGACTGATGGAGGAAACGGAGGGCGCTGGGGGTGAAAGGAAAGGGGAGGGGGGAAAGGAGGCACTAGACGGGGAAAGGGGGAGAAGGGGAGAGAGGGAAAGGAGAGGGGGAGGCCAGGGGAAATTTTTTCTGAGGGTTGTGTGACTTTGGAACTCTGCCTCAGGTGGTGATGGAGACAGTGTCATTGAATGTTTTTAAGGCAGAGGTAGGTAGATTGATGTTAGGCAAGGGAATCAAAGGTTATTGGGGGTAGATGGGAATGTGGAAGTTGAAACACAAGACCAGCCATGATCTTATTGAATGGCAGAGCAGGCGGCTTGAGGTGCAGCATGGTCTACTCCTGTTCCTATTTCTTATGTTCTTATGAAAGGTGGGAGAGAGGGGGAAGTGACAAGGAAAGGAGGGGATGGGGAGGTGAGGGGAAGGGGTGGAGGGCGTAGAGAGGAAGGAGGGAGAAGGGGGGAGGAAGGAGGGAGAAGGGGGAGAGGAGGGAAATGGGAGAGGGAGAGAGGGGATGGGGAGAAGGGGAGAGGGGGTGGGTGTGGGGTTGAGGTGAGAATGGGAGGAGATGGGATGGATGTGGGGTTGAGGAGGCGAGGTGGGTGTGGGAGTGAGGAGGAGAGGAGGGGGCTGGCTGAGGGTGTGAGGAGAGAGGAGGGGGCTGGCTGAGGGTGTGAGGAGAGAGGAGGGGGCTGGCTGAGGGTGTGAGGAGAGAGGAGGGGGCTGGCTGAGGGTGTGAGGAGAGAGGAGGGGGCTGGCTGAGGGTGTGAGGAGAGAGGAGGGGGCTGGCTGAGGGTGTGAGGAGAGAGGAGGGGGCTGGCTGAGGGTGTGAGGAGAGAGGAGGGGGCTGGCTGAGGGTGTGAGGAGAGAGGAGGGGGCTGGCTGAGGGTGTGAGGAGAGAGGAGGGGGCTGGCTGAGGGTGTGAGGAGAGAGGAGGGGGCTGGCTGAGGGTGTGAGGAGAGAGGAGGGGGCTGGCTGAGGGTGTGAGGAGAGAGGAGGGGGTTGGATGAGGGTGTGAGGAGGAGAGGAGGGGGTTGGCTGAGAGTGTGAGGAGGAGAGGAGGGGGTTGGCTGAGAGTGTGAGGAGGAGAGGAGGGGGTTGGCTGAGAGTGTGAGGAGGAGAGGAGGGGGTGGGTGTGAGGGTGAGGAGAGAGGAGGGGGTGGGTATGAGGAGAGAGGAGGGGGTTGGCTGAGGGTGTGAGGAGGAGAGAGGGGGTTGGCTGAGGGTGTGAGGAGGAGGAGAGGGTTGGATAAGGGTGTGAGGAGGAGAGGGGGTGGGTGAGGGTGTGAGGAGGAGAGGGGGGTCGGTGTGGGGGTGAGGAGAGAGGAGGGGCTTGGATGAGGGTGTGAGGAGGGGGTGGGGGTGAGGAGAGAGGAGGGGGTTGGATGAGGGTGTGAGGAGGGGGTGGGGGTGAGGAGAGAGGAGGGGGTTGGATGAGGGTGTGAGGAGGGGAGAGGGGGTGGGTGTAGGGGTGAGGAGGGGAGAGGGGGTTGGATGAGGGTGTGAGGAGAGGAGGGGGTTGGATGAGGGTGTGAGGAGAGAGGAGGGGCTTGGATGAGGGTGTGAGGAGGGGAGAGGGCGTTGGATGAGGGTGTGGGAGAGGGGGTGGGTGTGGAGGTAAGGAGAGAGGTGGGGGTTGGATGAGGGTGTGAGGAGAGAGGAGGGGGTTGGATGAGGGTGTGAGGAGGGGAGAGGGTGGGGGTGAGGAGAGAGGAGGGGGTTGGATGAGGGTGTGAGGAGGGGAGAGGGGATGGGGGTGAGGAGAGAGGAGGGTGTTGGATGAGGGTGTGAGGAGGGGGTGGGGGTGAGGAGAGAGGAGGGGGTTGGATGAGGGTGTGAGGAGGGAAGAGGGGGTGGGGGTGAGGAGAGAGGAGGGGGTTGGATGAGGGTGTGAGGAGGGGGTGGGGGTGAGGAGAGAGGAGGGGGTTGGATGAGGGTGTGAGGAGGGGGTGGGGGTGAGGAGAGGAGGGGGTTGGATGAGGGTGTGAGGAGGGGAGAGGGGGTGGGTGTAGGGGTGAGGAGGGGAGAGGGGGTTGGATGAGGGTGTGAGGAGAGGAGGGGGTTGGATGAGGGTGTGAGGAGAGAGGAAGGGGTTGGATGAGGGTGTGAGGAGGGGAGAGGGTGTTGGATGAGGGTGTGGGAGAGGGGGTCGGTGTGGGGGTGAGGAGAGAGGAGGGTGTTGGATGAGGGTGTGAGGAGGGGAGAGGGGGTTGGATGAGGGTGTGAGGAGGGGAGAGGGGGTTGGATGAGGGTGTGAGGAGAGAGGAGGGGGTTGGATGAGGGTGTGAGGAGAGAGGAGGGGTTTGGATGAGGGTGTGAGGAGGGGAGAGGGGGTGGGTGTAGAGGAGAGGGGGTGGGTGAGGGTGTGAGGAGGAGAGGGGGGTTGGTGTGGGGGTGAGGAGAGAGGAGGGGGTTGGATGAGGGTGTGAGGAGGGGAGAGGGGGTTGGATGAGGGTGTGAGGAGAGAGGAGGGGGTTGGATGAGGGTGTGAGGAGGGGAGAGGGGGTGGGTGTAGGGGTGAGGAGGGGAGAATAGGTGAGCAGATGGTTTAAAGGGTTAAATGTAGGATAAGATGTTTCATGGTGTGTGGAGAGGGTGAGAAGGATTCGAACTCTGGGCTGGTGAGGTTGATTCCTGAGCCTCATTCCTGTGAGTTTGTCTGGGTCATTACCCCTGCCCCTGTGCTTCCTGAGTGATTTGACAAATTTTAGTCAGCAGATGTCTGATCCACACAGTCTGGGAAAGGCGCTCGATCCTCAGGACCTGCTAAGTTGGTGTGGTGACTGGGCTCAGGAGGGGAGAGGGCAAACAGGCCGGCATTCCTGCCCCTGCTTTCTGGCCTCCCCTTGGGAGTATTTAAGTTTCGTTTGCAGGAAGGATTGCACTCAGCTGTGATGCTTCTGTGGCCGAATGGCCTCCCAGTCTGTGCTCAGGTGTGAAAGGTGTAAAGACTGTTTAGTTGCTTGATCTGAGCCAACGGAGGGAGAGGAATCTTTGTGAACTGACCGTGTTTTAATTTAAAGAGCAGACCTGAGATACTGGCAACGTTTGGGGCTTTAGACAGCGACCTTTCCTTGGGGCTTGCCTCTTTATTTTTGCTCATTAAGCCTGGGAAATGTTAGGGAGGGGTGGTTGACTTGTAGGGGAGTGTGAAATGGAAAGTTGATCACCTCCCACGGGATGGAGAGGTTGTCACTTTGTGAGGTAGAATGAACCATTTGGCTTCTCGGTGGAACTGTTTAGTATGAAATTCTGCATTCCTTGGACATGTCCATAATTAATAAGTACATTTGGTCGAGGTTTGCTGCTGGGTGTAGGTGAGGGAATTTGTTGGGACAAATGGGTTTTGTCGGCAGTAAAGAAAGGTGGTTGCATTTTCCAGTGTTGTGTTTGTGCAAGAATGTGTGAAGAAGCTATAAGGTTGGGTGGTTTCTGCATTGAGGGACTCCTTTCACTCCCCACATCTGTTTTTTCCAATAACAAGCTTTAGAATGATTGAGCTTTCTCCCCCTCCTATGGCCCAGTTGAGCCATTCAGCAGAACAGGAGACTATTCAGCCCCTTGAACCTGTTCTGCCATTCAATTTGATCACGTCTGATCTATATCTGAACTCCATCTACCCACCTTTGCTCCATATCCCTCGATGTCCTTAGCCAATAAAAACCTATCAATCTCAGTCTTGAAAGGTCCAATTGACACCACCCCCACCCCTTCAGTATTCACTGAGCCTTTGGGAATAGAGGGGTCCAGATTTCCACCTACTCTTTGTGCGGATTCCATTCTTGAACAGCCTGTCTAATTTTAAAATCAACATCTTTTCGATCTTGATTTCCCCATTAGAGGAAATAGTTTCTTTATCTACCCTATCAAATCCTTTTTAACGGTTTAAACAACTCAATCAGATCACTCCTTAATCTTCTGAACTCAAAGGAATGTAAGCCTAGTTTATAAAACTAGTCCTCATAACTTAACCCTCTAGGTCCTGATATCATTTTGGTCTATCTACTATGTACCCTTTCCAAGGCCAGTATATAGCTTTCTAAGGTTTGGTGCCCTGAACTTCCACCTTATTGTAAACCAGCACTCTGGAGATAAAGGCCAATATTCCATTAACTTTTTTCATTGCTATTCATTGATCTATCAGCTTTTAATGATTTATGTAGACTCTTACATCTTGTGACTCACTTTCTCACCATTTAGAAAACACTCCGGTTTACCTTTCTGTGCTAGGTTAAGATGATTTGCAACTCCCTTTGGATTAGGGGAGGGAGAAATCAGCCAGTGTTCCTGCTCCTGACGACTAGCCAGTGACTGCTGCTGAAAGGTATAATTCATGAATGTGGATGTGAGATGAGATCAGGATTAGGTTAGCTTCACTCCACCTCCCCATGTTCAGAGAACCTGTGACATACTCTGCCTTGCACATGAAGAATAAGTGATGTCCTTGGTGACAGCCTCAGTAGGAATTCTACCTTCAACAGGAAAAGGGCAAAAAAAGAAATGCCTGAAAAACAAGCCAGCCATGATCCTTGAGTTGGTCATCTCTTTATTTCTCTCCAGTTCTCCTGAATGTGTTGATCCTTTACTGGGATATAGTTCCACAGGATCTGTTTCCGACCTTCCCCGAATGTTCTTTCTTCTGTGCTTGGAAATTAGATGCCAGCAGGCCATTCAACTGAGGCAGCATCTCAGTGAAGCCCAAACCTGTCCTTATCCAAGAGAAAGAAAAACAGAAAGTGCTGGAAAAACTCAGGCCTGACAGCATCTGTGGAGAGAAAAACAGTTAGTGTTTCGAGTCTCTATGATGCTTCTTCAGAGCTACAGAAAAGTAGAAATGCTATGAAGTTTATACTGCTTAAGGGGAGGTGGAGCAGGTGAAGTTGGATAGAAGGCCGGCGATAGGTGGGGACAAAGGAGAGATTGACAAAGATGCCATGAACAAAAGGGCAAAGGGGGTGTTAATGGTAGTGGTAAGAGCTAACAAAGGTGCTGATAATGGCATAAAGATAGGAAAGCAGAATGTGATAACAGCAGAACAGGGGTAAGCACTCTGAAAAGAACGACATGAACAAGTAACAGATGGCCGTTGTTGGTGGGGGAAGGGGAGGGGGCGGGGGAAAAAAAGGATCGAAAATGAGATGAAAAGGAAGGATGAAAAAGGGGATAAAACAATGAATAAAAATAAGTCGCTTAAAAGAAAAGTTATAAAAAAAGGGTGAAGATGGAGTAGAGAGCTCATGGTCTGAAGTTATTGAACTCAGTGTTAAGTCCTGAAAGCTGTAAAGTACCTAATCGGAAGATGAGCTTATCAACGATCCACATTGGTACTACCCACTGATAGTCACTAGACAGCAATCAGGAGCAGGAAACTCGTGGGTTTTTTTCCCTTTCTGTTGTTCTTTAAACTGAGGCTGAGTTGAGTATCCTTGCCGTTTTACCAGATCAGTTAACCTGTGGTAGACCAGGGAATCAGCCCTGCCACCTTCCTCGTCCTTTGTGGCTCAGCATCAAGGCAGGCTGTTCAGTCAGGTTCTGAGAAGTTTTCTGGTCATTTGGTCAGGGTGGTGGCGTGCGAGCGACCTCATTACAGCCTTGGTTCAGACATGGACTAAAGAGCTGAACTCCAGATGTGAAGTGAGAATGACTGCCCTTGACATCAAGGCAGCATTTGACCGAGTGTGGCATCAAGGAGCCCTATCAAAACTGGGAATCGGGGAAAACCCTTCACTGGTTGGAGTCATACGTAGCACAAAGGAAGATGGTTGTGGTTGTTGGAGGCCAATCATCTCAGTTCCAGGACATCACTGCAAGAGTTCCTCAGGGTAGTGTCCTCGGCCCAACATCTCCAGCAGCTTCATCAATGGAGGCTCCACAGATATCCCTATCCTCAATGATGGGGGAGCCCAGCACATCAGTGCAAAAGATAAGGCTGAAGCATTTACAACAACCTTCAGCCAGAAGTGCCGAGTGAATGATGCATTCCCTCCCCCGCCCCCAAGAGGTCCCCAGCACCACAGATGCCAGTCTTGAGCCAATTCAATTCACTCCATGTGATATCAAGAAATGGCTGTAGGCACTGGATACTGCAAAGGCTATGGGTCCTGACAATTCCAGCAATAGAATTGAAGGCTTGTGCTCCAGAACTTGCTGCGCCCCTAGCCAAGCTGTTCCAGTGCAGCTACAACACTGGCATCTACCCGGCTATGTGGAAAATTGCCCAGGTATGTCCTGTACACAAAAAGCAGGACAAATCAAACCCGGCCAATTACCGTCCCATCAGTCTACTCTCCATCATCAGTAAAGTAATGGAAGGGGTCATCAACAGTGCTATCAAGTGGCACTTGCTTAGCAATAACCTGCTCACTGATGCCCAGTTTGGGTTCCGCCAGGGCCACTTAGCTCCTGACCTCATTACGGTCTTGGTTCAAACATGGACAAAAGAGCTGAACTCCTGAGGTGAGGTGAGAGTGACTGCCCTTGACATCAAGGCAGCCTTTGACCGAGTGTAGCCTCAAGGACCCCTAGCAAAGATGGAGTCAGTGGAAATCAGGAGAAAGTTCTCCATTGTTTGGAATCAATCATACCTAGCACAAAGGAAGATGGTTGTGGTTGTTGGAGGTCAGTCATCTCAGTTCCAGGACATTGCTACAGGCATTCCTCAGGGTCATGTCCTCTATCCAGCCATCTTCAGCTGCTTCATCAATGACTTCCTTCCATCATAAGGTCAGAAGTAGGGATGTTCACTGATGATTGCACAATGTTCAGCACCATTCACGAAGACTCAGAAACTGAAGCAGTCCATGTCCAAATGCAGCAAAACCTGGACAATATCCAGGCTTGGACTGACAAGTGGCAAGTATCATTTGCACCACACACGTGTCAGGCAGTGATCAACTCCAATAAGAGAGAATCTAATCATCGCCCGTTGACGTTCAATGGCATTACCATCACTGAATCCTCCGCTATCAACATCCTGGGGGTTGACACTGACCAGAAACTGAACTGAATTATCCATATAAATACTGTGGCTACAAGGGCAGGTCGGAGGCTGGGAATCCTGCGAAGAGTAACTCATCCCTGACTCCCCAAAGCCTGTCCACCATCTACAGGGCACAAGTCAGGAATGTGATGGAATACTCCCCATTTGCTTGGATGAGTGCAGCTCCCACAGCACTCAAGAAGCTCAACACCATCCAGGACAAAGCAACCCATTTGATTGGCACCCTATCCACCAACATTCATTCCTTCCACCATGACGCACAGTGGCAGCAGTGTGTGTACCATCTACAAGATGCATGGCAGGAATTCGCCAAGACTCCTTAGACAGCATCTTCCAAACCCATGACCACTACATCCTAGAAGAACAATGGCAGCAGATACATGGGAACACCACCACCTGGAAGTTCCCCTCCAAGTCACTGTCCATCCTGACTTGGAAATATATCACTGTTCCTTCACTCGCTGGGTCAAAATGCTGGAACTGCCTCCCTAACAGCACTGTGGGTGTACCTACACCACATGGACTGCAGCAGTTCAAGAAGGCAGCTCACCACTACCTTCTCAAGGGCCACCAGGGATGGGCAATGAATGCTGACCCAGCCAGCAAAGCACACGTCCCATAAATGTATAAAGAAAAATCTTCCTCCCATCATAGGGTCAGAAGTGAGGATGTTCACTGATTGCACAATGTTCAGCATCATTCGCGACCCCTCAGATACTGAAGCAGTCCATGTCTGAATGCAGCAAGATCTGGACAATAACCAGGCTTGTCAATTGTCAAGTAACATTTGCGCCACACAAGTGCCAGGCAATGACTATCTCCAACAAGCAAGAATTTAACCACCACCCCTTGACATTCACTTGGCATTACCATCGCTGACTGAGGGTTACCATTGACCAGAAACTGAACTGGATTAGCCATATAAATACTGTGGCTATAAGAGCAGGTCAGCGGCTGGAAATCCTGCAGCAAGTAACACATCTCCTGACTCCCAAAGCCTGTCCACCATCTACAAGGCACAAGTCAGGAGTGAGATGGAATACTCCCCACTTGCCTGGATGAGTGCAGCTCCCACCCAACACTGAAGAAGCTCAACATCATCCAGGACAAAGCAGCTTGTTTGATTGGCACCCCATCCACAAACATTCATTCCCTCCACCACCGACACACAGTAGCAGCAGTGTGTGTACCATCTACAAGATGCACTGCAGGAATTCACCAAGGCTCCTTAGACAGCACCTTCCAAATCCATGACCTCTACCATCTAGAAGGACAAGGGCAGCAGATAGATGGGAACACCAGCACCTGGAAGTTCCCCTCCAAGTCACTCACCATCCTGACTTGGAAATATATCGCTGTTCCTTCACTGTCGCTGGGTCAGAATCCTGGAACTCCCTCCCTAACAGCACCTATGCCACATGGACTGCAGCGGTTCAAGAAGGCAGCTCAGCACCACCTTCTCAAGGGCAAATAGGGATGGGTAATAAATGTTGACTTAGCCAGCAATGTCTGCATCCCATGAATGAATAAAAAAAACTTGGTCTACTGAGCCACTCCTGTGTGGTGAAAGGACAGTAAGATGTCCTCCCCGGGATGTTTAGGGAATATTGGGGATTAGTGTTTTCTTTCTTCTTTACGGGATGTGGGCATCACCGGCAGGGTCAACATTTGTTGCCTATCCATAACTGTCCTTGAGAAGGTGGTGGTGAGCTGCCTTGACAACTGGGTGGCGGGGCCATCTCAGAGGGCAATTTAAGAGTCAAGCACAATGCTGTGGGTCTGGAGTCACATGTAGGCCAGATCGGGGAAGAACAGCAGATTTCCTTCTCTAAACCAGATGGGTTTTTAAACCACAATGATGTTTTCATGTGAGACGAGCTTTATATTCCAGATTTTATTCATTGAATTTAAATTCCACCAGCTGCCGTGGTGGGATTTAAGCCTGTGTCCCCAGAACATTAGCCTGGCTTCTGGATTACTAGTCCAGTGACATTACCTCTGCATCACTGTCTCCCCATGAGATTAGGGTGACAAGGTTTGGTTAGTGGTTAGGGTGTCGAGGTTGAGCTGGTGCTTAGGGTGTAAGGGTTAGAGGTCGGGGTGGGACGATTGAGTTAGTTTTTAGGGTGTTAGCGTTATTGTTTGGTAGTTATTAAGGGCTGGGTTTGGAAATAGTCATTACTAATGCATTATCATCAGCAGAACCACTATTGACAATGCCATTGCCTCCCTAAATTAAGTGCACAGGTGTGGTTGCTCTACAGTAACGTGTTCAGTTGCATGTGATGAGCAAGTGTTTATGTGATGTTGGATATTAGTTGCTATTAGAAACCACCTGACTGTTACTATATTGATGCAAAGGCCCTCCTCCTTAAACTGGGTTTGGCTCGAGGCCCTCCCACTATCAGGAGTTTGTACCTTTCAAACAAACAGGCAAAATGCAGAAATGTGATAGCATTTAGACACCTAAGCAAAGAGACAAGGCCGGTAGTGCAGTGCGCTGACAAGATTGAAGAGTCTGAGAGAAGACCAGATCTAACAGAGATTGCATTCCTGAGAAGTCTGAAGATTATAGGAAGACTGAAGAATTCCACCATTACATTGGTAAAGGTTATCAACTCATTAAGGAGGATAAGGCAGATGAATGTGTGGCTGGAAAGATGGTGTAGGAGGGAGGGCTTTAGATTCCTGTGACACTAGGGCTGGCTCTGGGGGAGTTGGCAACTGTACAAGCTGGATGGGTTGCATCTGAACAGAGCTGGGACTGAGTTCCTTGCGGGGCATTTTGCTAGTGCTGTTGGGAGGGCTTTAAACTAACTCGGCAGGGTTGTGGGAACCAAGAGAAAATATTAGAGAGGAATACCAGGGTGCACAAAATACTGGGAGGGACAGATAGCATTAGTATGGAAAATAGTAAGTTAATAGGTAAAGGTGGGGTAAGGGAGAAGGTAACGATCTAAATCATGGTTACTATCATGTATGTGAATGCAGGGGGTATAGTAAATAAGATTGGGGAGTTACAGGCGCAGATTGCCATGTGGAAATATGATGTTGTGGCAATAACAGAGACCTGGCTCAAGGAAGAGCAGAACTGGGTGTTAAATATTCCAGGGTACGAGGTGTTCTGAAAGGATAGGAAAGGAGGAGGGGTGGTGCTATTGGTTAAGGAGAGCACTGCAGTGCTGGAGAAAGAGGATGTCCCAGAGGGTTCAAGGACAGAATCAATTTGGCTAGGACTAAGGAACAAAAAGGGTGTGATTACATTGCTCGGTGTAGTCTATAGGCCGGCAACTAGCGAGAACAACAAATCTGCAGGGAAATTACAGAGAGATGCAAACATTGTAGAGTAGTTATGGGGGACTTTAATTACCTGAATGTAGACTGGTTCAGTGGTAGTGAAAAGGGCGGAGAGGAGAAAAAGTTCCTAGATTGTGTTCAGGAGAATTTTCTACAGTATGTTTCCAATCCAACAAGAAAAGACGCACTGTTGGACCTGGTTCTTGGAAATAAGGTGGATTAAGTAGATCAAGTGTCAGTGGGGAACATTTAGGAGACAGTGATCATTGTATTGTTCGTTTTAGGGTGATGATAGAAAAGGACGATAGGCAATCCAGAGTAAGAATAATTAACTGGACAAGAGCTGACTTCGATGGGGCAGGAATGGAGCTGGGTCAGATACACTGGAAGGATTAGCAGGAAAAACTAACTGAACTATGGGCTACCTTCAAAAAAGAATTGGTTCGGGCACAGTCAAGGTATACTCCATTGAAAGGGAAAGGTAGGGCAAACAAATCCAGAGCTCTCTGGATGAAAAAGGAGATAGAAATTAAGATAACGAAGAAAAAGTGTACTTATGGCAGGTGTCAGGTAGAAAATACAATTGAGAACCAAGTGGAAAACAGAAGGTTCAGAGTGGATGTGAAAAAGCATATTAGGGAAATGAAGAGGGATTATGAGAAAAGACTGGCAGCCAACATAAAGGGGAATCCCAGAGTCTTCTATAGGCATATAAATAGTAAAAGGGTGGTCAAAGGAAGAGGAGGGCCAATTAGGGACCTAAAAGGGAATTTACACGTGGACGAAGGGGCCATGACTGAGGTATTAAATTAATACTTTGCAGTTGTCTTTACCAAGGAGGTAGATGTTACCCAGACCATGGTGACAGACGAGTAAACTCTTGTCACTAGAAGGGTTCAATATTGATAAGGAGGAAATGTTGAATAGACTGTTGGTATTTAAAAGTTGACTAGGCACCAGGTCAGATGAGATGCATCTAAAGATATTAAAGGAAATGAGAGTAGAAATTGCAGAGGCACTGGCCATAATCTTTCAGTCTTCCTTAGACTCAGGGATGGTACCAGAGGACTGGAGAATTGCAAACATTATGCCCATGTTCAAAAAAGGCTGTAAGGATAAGCCCTGCAATTACAGAGCAGGCAGTTTAACTTCAGTGGGCAAGATTCTAGAAACGATTATTCGGGATAGAATTAATAGTCGCATGGAAAAATATGGGTTGATAAGGAATAACCAGCATGGATTTTTAAAGGGGAAATCGTGTTTAACTAACTTGCTGGAGTTTTTTGAAGAGGTAACAGAAAAGGTCGATGAGGGTAATGCTGTCAATGTGCACATGGACTTCCAAAAGGCATTTGATACAGTGCCACACAACAGACTTGTGAGAAAAGTTATTGCTCATGGAATAAAAGGGACAGTAGCAACTGGATACAAAATTGGCTGAAAAATAGGAAGCAGAGAGTAATGGTCAATGGATGTTTTTCAGGCTGGAGGAAGGTTTGTAGTGGAGTTCCCCATGAGTTGGTATTGGGATCCTTATTTTTCCTGATATATATTAATGATCAAGATCTTGGTGTGTAGGGGACAATGTTTGCGGATGATACAAAGCTTGGGAGTATTGTGAACTGTGAGGAGGAAGGTATGGAACTTCAAAAGAACATAGACAAGTTGGTGGAGTGGACAGATAGGTAGCAGAGTTCAGTGTGGTGATGCATTTTGGTAGGAAGAACATGGACAGAATATAAAATAAGGGGTGAAATTTTGAAGGGGGTGCAGGAGCAGAAAGACCTGGATGTATGTGTGCATAGATCATTGAAGGTGGCAGGACAGGCAGAGAGAGTACTTAATATAGCATATAATATCTTGAACAAAAACAAAAACAGAATTACCTGGAAAAACTGAGCAGGTCTGGCAGCATCGGCGGAGAAGAAAAGAGTTGACGTTTCAAGTCCTCATGACCCTTATAATATCTTGAGCTTTATTAATAGGGGCATAGAGTACAAGAGCAGGGAAGTTATGCTGAGCTTATATAAGACACTGGTTAGACCTCAGCTGGAATATTGTATACATTTCTGGGCACCACACTATAGGAAGGATGTGAACACACTGGAGAGAGTGCAGAAGAGGTTTACAAGAATGTTGCCAAGGATATGCTAATAGGGTGAGATGAAGAGGGGGTAGGAGGAGGCTCGTGTGAACCATTGTCATGGACAGTTGGGCTGATTACCCTGTTCCTGCGCAGTAAAGTCTGTTAGTTTGGTATGGTGCAGTATTAAAGTGAAAAGCTCTGACTGGTCCACCCGCCCTCCGAACAGCTCATTAAATTGATCCAGTCAGCAGCTGAGCCACACTCAGCAGGAAGATCCCAGGTTTGATCACCAGCAGTTGTTGGCCATAGCAACCTGGGTAGAGAGGGAGGAGTTTGGCACATGATCCTGCTCTTGATTGACTTCTTGCTGGGATGAGAGAGCATTTTGAGGAGCTTGTCCAAAAGGCCTCCCCAACAATCACTGACTCGGATTGCACTTCAAAAATTCCACTTGGGGCTTTCCCTCCTAGTCCCAGGACAGGAGATGAGGCCTGCAGGAGGGTGACCAAGTCAGAGATGTTCCAGCAAGCAGGCTGTGTAAACTAAACACAGCAAAGCGGTTAGAAGCTGATACCTCAGCTCACAACAGGTTTCTGGAGGTGGTTGTAGGTCAGTCTTTCTCTTCCTAGAACAGCTACGGTTGGATTATATTGTTCTCTGGGTGTTTGTTGCATTAAAGTCTGCTTCACATTTATGGTGTTGTGAGGGCCATTTTATTCTTGAGATGCAGGGCCACATTTCCTGTTGTAATTTCTCTTTTAATCCAGTTTGTTCCCTTACCATCTGCAGAGAGGGAGTGTCACTGGCTAACTGTTCCATAGTTACACTTCAAAACTTTGCCCAGGAGGTGGGCTGTCCAATTACGGGGACATTGCAGTGAGCCCAATCTATCCACATCTAATTTGTTGTACTCCAGCTGCCACTGAAATGAGCACAGGCTGGTTGTTAAACCTGGGATTCACCTGCTGTGTATGGGTTGGTACCATCTCTGATCCGTGGCAGTGGGAAGGGTCACCAGTTATCAAAACTGGAAGTAAAGAAAGACTTGCATTTTCTTTGTGTGTTTTTCATAATCTCAGGATGTCCCAAATCACTTTACAACCATCTAAGTATTTTTTTAAAGTGTAGTCTCTGTAGTGATGTAGGAGGTTTGCACACTGACAGGTCCCTCATTGCAGTGAGATAATTGATCAGATTATCTGTTTTCAATGATTTGACTGAAAGATAAATATTTGGCCAGTTGGAGCCTCCTGCTCTATAAAATTGACCCAGGGAAGCTTTTAAGTCCATTTAAGATTGTGGACATCACCTCCGTTTTAAAGACAGTACATGCAACAGTGCGGCACTCCTTCAGTACTGACCCTCCGACAGTGCGATGCTCCCTGAGTACTGACCCTCCGACAGTGCGGCGCTCCCTCAGTACTGACCCTCCGACAGTGTGGTGCTCCCTGAGTAATGACCCTCTTACAGTGCAGCGCTCACTCAGTACTGACCCTCTTTCAGTAGAACTGACCCTGTTACAGTGCGGCGCTCCCTCGGCACTGGCCCTTCGACAGGTGGAAGGAAGTAATGTTTAAACCAGCTTTTCTTAAAAATTATATTTGGTTTGGCTGGGTTCTTTGAGCGGCGTTGGCATTGGGAAAGGGAACACTTTGTGTTTTGGTCAGGTCATGGCTGGTTCTGAATGACTAGTAAAGCTTCCCCTACACCTCCCCGCAAAAGTATTACAGCTCTTGCCGTGGTGTTACCCTTTGGGTCTTGTGTCCCCTTGCCTTCCTCTCGCAATCCAATGGGAAAAAATATTCTGCATTCACCTTTGCTATTCTTTTCCCATCTTTTTCCTTCCTCAGCTCCCACAGCAATGCCAGTAATGATGGAGAAGTCGGGTTCAACGGGAATTCTGTCCCGTGGAACCAGAATGAAGAGCATTAACAATGGAAGCAACAACGGGAGTCAACACCCACGTCACTCGGAGGAGGAAAGCAGTGATGAGGAACGCTCGCACGGAACCATGTCTGTTGTTTCCATTGAGTGGAAAAAACGGGACCAGCATGGCTTGCATGGTGAGGTTCTATATTTCTTATCTGATCTTCCACAACTCCTGTTTTACAGGTTTTGTTTGGTCGTACATAAGTTGAGTATTGCTGAAATAAGAAACATTTTTGTCGAAGCTTTTCGTCTTGCATTCAGGCAATTCGCAAGAATCCCAAATGTAAAGGAACAACAATTTATACAATATGAGAACAGGGAGCTGATTAGTTGGCAAGTGGACTCTTCTACTGTATAAATAGTTGTCCCCTCTACATTTGGCATTCTTGCAAATTGTCCTGATGAGTGCAAGAGAAAAAGCTTTGACAAAAAAGCTCTTTTTCTTTTTTACAGTTGATGGGTGCAGTCCCAGACTTAGTCTTTTTCATTCCTTGCCCCTCCGCCCTTCCAATGTTTACTACTTTTCATTGTTAACCATTCCAGTAATTTTCTGCCTTGCTTTTTCCTCTGCTTTAGACAGTATGATCCGGGTCGGATCCGATTACCAAGCTGTTGTTCCAGAGTGTCACCCAGGTATGATTTCCATTTGTAAAGTGGCCATAGTTGCATTGGCCTTGAGGTGAGCGTGAGGTCCATTGTAGTGAGCTGTTTCTATGAAGCGGGAGCTGCAATGAAGTGACAACAGACATGTTCAGGAGGCGTTGTGCAGTGTCCTGAGGGCCCTTACTATTTATCTGGTTGTTGTTGGCCTTCCGGTGTAGGCTCAACAGGACCACATGATTGTCATGGATCTGAATAAGGAAAAATCCAGCTTCACGGGTTGTATCTGGGCAGGTAGGAAAATTAATTAAAAGGGCTAATTGAACAAAGGGGGTAGAAAGTATGTTACATTTACATAAGGCCCTCGTTAGATTGGATCTGGGGTACTGAACTGGCATCCCTTCTCCCTTGAGAATCCCTGAAAAGACTTGACTACACAGAAACGTAAATAAACTGATATTGAAAATCTGAGAACACAGAATCCTCAAGGTACAAGTCACAAGTCACAGCATGGGCAAGCTTCTGATAGTTTTCCCTCCTCCCCAATATGCAATGCCATGTGTAAGTGAGTTCCCCCTTTTACAAGAAATTTTCTGATTCACAACTGAGCTTTTGTTTGTTTTTTTAGACAGTTCTGCCCGTTTCAGTGAGAAGGATACAAAGGGCATGTTGGTATGGTCTCCCAATCACAACATTTCAGATGCAAAACGTAAGTTTTGTTGGTGACGATTTTGGTTTGAGAATTGAATATTTAGCTGAATCTGAGCTAAAATAGCAATGAAGAAGGTCAGCTTGAGAGTTCCCATGACGGGTATTATATCTCTCTTGAAAAGTGAAGACTGACAAACAAATGCTTCACTGAAGGCAGGAAGGGAGAAAGCAGGAAAGATGGGAATCAAAAATAGGCCGATCAGGTGGTGGGGGAGGATGATGGCAGGCGGAGGGGGTGGGGGAGGAGGGGGGAGGAGGCCGATGGCAGGGGGAGGGGAGGGAGGCCGATGGCAGGTGGGGGGGGGGGCCGATGGCAGGCGGAGGTGGGGGAGGGCGATGGTAGGCGGTGGGGGGGAGGAGAGGGGGGAGGAGGCGGATGGCAGGCGGAGGGTGGGGGGGGGGAGGAGGGGGGAGGGGAGGCCGGTCGCAGGGGGAGGGAGAGGTACTTGCAGACCGAGGGGAACAAGTAGGGAGTTCAGTTGGAGATAAGGCCAGTAGATAGGCCAATCACAGTGAGGCAAGATCCTGACTAATATTCAAACATATCCTTGGGCTGATTCTAGTAAGTGCAGCCTCTCCAAATGCTGAAACTTACTGTTAAGAGAGTTTTCTTCAATGATATTGGTTTTCAGATTATTAAGCAACATTCCCCCATTTGATGCAGTTTTCTAACCCTGCCTCTTTCTTTTCAGTCGATGAATATATCGCCATGGCCAAGGAGAAGCATGGGTACAACATAGAACAGGTATGTTGAAGATTTTGGTGGTCTCCAGGAGTGAGTTACAGCCTGAAACCTAATCAAGGGGTTTGGCTAGAGGAGTGAGTTTATATATAAACTAACAAATAGCCAGGTGCGAGTTGTAGACTAGAATCTAATCGACGGGTTCGGGGTGGTTTATATATAGAATAAGAGATACCCGGGAGTGAGTTACAGACTGGAATCTAATTGAGGGGTTTGGGGTGGTTTATATATAGAATAAGAGATACCCGGGAGTGAGTTACAGACTGGAATCTAATCGAGGGGTTTGGGGTGGTTTATATATAGAATAACAGATACCAGGGAGTGAGTTACAGACTGGAATCTAATCGAGGGGTTTGGGGTGGTTTATATATAGAATAACAGATACCAGGGAGTGAGTTACAGACTGGAATCTAATCGAGGGGTTCGGGTGCTTTATATATAGAATAACAGATACCCGGGAGTGAGTTACAGACTGGAATCTAATCGAGGGGTTCGGAGTGGTTTCTGCAGAATAACAGATACCCGGGAGTGAGTTACAGACTGGAATCTAATCGAGGGTTTGGGGGGTTTATACATAGAATAACAGATACCCGGGAGTGAGTTACAGACTGGAATCTAATTGAGGGGTTTTGAGTGGTTTATATATAGAATAACAGATACCCAGGAGTGAGTTACAGTCTGGAATCTAATCGAGGGGTTTGGGGTGGTTTATATATAGAATAACAGATACCCGGGAGTGAGTTACAGACTGGAATCTAATCGAGGGGTTCGGGTGCTTTATATATAGAATAACAGATACCCGGGAGTGAGTTACAGACTGGAATCTAATCGAGGGGTTCGGAGTGGTTTCTGCAGAATAACAGATACCCGGGAGTGAGTTACAGACTGGAATCTAATCGAGGGGTTCGGGGTGGTTTATATGTGGAATAACAGATATCCGGGAGTGAGTTACATGTAAACGTGACATGAGAAAAATCTTTTTCACATAACGAGTATTTTGGGTTTGGAATGCGCTGCCTGGAAGTGTGGTGGAGGCCGGTTCAATCGAGGCATTCCAGAGGGCATTAGATAATTATTTGAATAGAAACAACGTGCAAGGGTATGAGGAAAAGGCATGGTAATGGTACTAGGTCATAATGCTCATTGGGAGAGCTGGTGCAGACACAATGGGATGAATGGCCTCCTGTGCTGTTAAGATTCAGTGATTCTGAGTGAGTTAAAGACTGGAATCTAATCGAGGGGTTCGGGGTGGTTTATATATAGAATGACAGATACCCGGGAGTGAGTTACAGACTGGAATCTAATCGAGGGGTTCGGGGGGTTTATATATAGAATAACAGATACCCGGGGGTGAGTTACAGACTGGAATCTAATCGAGGGGTTCGGGGGTTTATATATAGAATAACAGATACCCGGGAGTGAGTTACAGACTGGAATCTAATCGAGGGGTCAGGTGGTGGGGATGATCGATGGACGGGGTGTGATTAGGCAGATTGGGTATGGGGTAGTGAGGCTGGGCCGAGGGAGGAAAGTTGGGTTATTGTGGGGGTGGGGTGATGGCAGCAAGAGATCTGGTGTGCTGATTGTTCAGTGCCTAATATCTGTTCATCTCTCTCTCTTTCTCTTCTCCACTGCCCCAGGCATTGGGAATGCTTCTGTGGCACAAACACGACGTTGATAAATCACTCGCTGACCTGGCCAACTTCACACCTTTCCCGGATGAATGGACTGTAGAAGACAAAGTACTGTTTGAGCAGGCTTTCAGCTTCCATGGGAAGAGCTTCCAGCGCATCCAGCAGATGGTGAGAGCTGGCATGGCCAAAGCCCCATCGTGCGTGAACGCTGCTGCGGTTTACCTGTGCAAGGCAGAGGATCTTGCAGGGCTGGGAATTTTCATTTTGTCCCAGTGGTGTGCTGTGGGGTCAGGATTGACAGAGTGGGACAGGGTGAGAATGGGAGCATGAAACGAGTGGGTGCGAGACTGGGAGATAGGCTGAGCAGAATGGAAACTCTGCTTGTTCCCCACCCCTCATGATAGAGGTGCTGTGGAGTTGAGCTGAGTTTTGATTGACTCTATTTATGAGGACAGACTTATAGAGAGAACAGCCAGTGATTGTGATCACTGAGACAGTTAACTATCCTTGAACCTATACCTAAAATAGGTGATCAGGTCATTACCAGATTGCTGTTTGTGGGATCTTGCGGTGTGCAAATTGGCTGCTACATTTTCATTCATTGGCTTTGAAGCACTTTGAGGTGGTGAAAGGTGCAGTATAAGTGCAAGTCTTGTTTATAATGGGTGGGGCATGGGGAAAGCAGGGCTGATGATTCTGCCAGAATTTGCCAAGCATTTGATGGTTTCTGGCAAGTAAAGCAGTCGGTCAGTGATATCCTCCCTTTCTGACAGTTACCAGACAAGCTCATCTCCAGCCTGGTGAAATATTATTACTCCTGGAAGAAGACTCGGACTCGAACGAGCGTGATGGATCGGCAGGCTCGCAAGCTGGTGCACAAGAAAGAGCGGGAGGACAGGTCTGTGGGTTGTTTCTGCACTCCCCCACCATCCCTCACTTTGCTGAGCTGTAAGGTACAATATAGGCAACCCTTGGGCACCCTGGCAATTCCTAGCCTAGCGTTCCCATCTGTCTATTCAGCTGCAGGAGACATCACATTGCAGCCCAGCCTGATCCTGCCCTCCCATGACACACTTCGCAGCAGGAGAAACTGACAGTGTGGAAATTGAGCCAGAGGCCCTGTGGTCCCTGTAGCTCAGCTAACCTGTCCTTTCCTACCTAAGCTCTATAAATAAATGTGCTTTTGGGAAGGGGGCCATGAGGCTCCATTATGAATCTTGGACTAAGATTGACTGGAGCCCCATGTTTCTGGGGGCTAAGCAAGAGTTGGATGATGTTTCAATCCCTGCTTTATCTCCTGTGTTTCATCTCTTTCAGTTGTTTTTCTTCTGCTTTGCAGTAACGATGAGGCAGAGGAAGTAACAGTGCAGATCGCTGACGACAGTGATTATGAACCTGATGTCAAGAGGGAGGTAAGTTTGTTTTTTGCACACTATACAGGCCAGCCATAGACAGCTCTGCTTCTCCTTCGTTCCTACTGTCACGACTCACTGGGGAGAATGCGCTGTAATATCAGCCCCACTGTTCCCCGAGCCGCAACAAATGTGAAAAGTTTGACCAAACCGCCAGATTGCCCCAATTCTACCTAACAGTTTAATTTAGGTTAACAGAATACGATCATCAGGTTTGTAAGCTTCATAAGTAAATAACTGTTTATTGAACAAACTGTCGTTAACCAGTGACAAAAGAAAGAAATATGAACTGCTAGTTTCTAACAATCTAACTTAAACTCTACCACCTTCTTAAAGCCCTATACACACACGTATAAGGCACAAAAATATGGATTTTATGGGTGGGATAAAACTGTTTTATAGCACCAGTTCTGGAGTACAGGATTCGATGGATTGATTTTGACCGATGTATTCAAATTCCTTTCAGTTCTTGTTGATGACATGAGGTGGTCTTCCTGCACTTTCAATATTTAGTTCACTGGTTGAACACTTGCCTTTTAATGTCTCTAACAGTGATTTTCCCCTTTACCTCTTGACAGGGGTTTTCAGAGTAAGCAGGTAATAGAGATATAATAGAGATAGGAGGAGAGGGAAAAAAAAATAGCTATTATTGTGGAATTACTGGAATCTCCTACACACACAACAAAAGAGGTTTTAGGTCTTGTTCCTTTCAGGCCAGGAGCTATTCAGCTGCCCTGCTCTTCACACACACCCTGGTCATCTAGTCAGGAGCCAATTAAAGGCTGTTGTCAGGCAGCTTACTTGGTCCAGAACTCCTTTCTGGCACCATCCTGTCTTCCATGGCACACTCTGTTCCAGGACTGCAACATTGTATATATCTCTCTCATCCTGTTCCAGTGGAGTATTTCAATCTGCAGCCATTGTAATTCTAATCCACGGTCCAACAGAAAGTCAAAAGATAATGTTCTTTACAGCAGTCCAACAAAAATTCCTTACACTAGCTTCTTAGCGTTTAGAAAATTGTGGGTGGACTGGGGAGATGCTGGGTGGGGGTGCAAGAACAGTAAAGCAATTGAAGAGGTTTTGGAAATCTCTACAAAGACTATCATAGTGGCAGCAGTTCAAGAAGGTGGCTCAACGCCATCTCTAGCCTTGACATCACCATTGGCATAGAGAGAGTGGATTAAAAAGAAAATACTTGTTGTGGGGGGAGTATTTAAAACAGGGAGGGAATGTGAACAAAAACAGTTTCAAACTGTGCTTCTGATCTTTGCCCTTCCCCGACCTGCAGCGTTCCGGCGAGCAGAAACCCACAAATGGCAAATCGGTGTCAGTGAAGAGAGAGTCGCAGAGCATCCAGTATCGTCACCACCCGCCGCGCTCAAAGAGACGGCCGCCCAAGGACATGTACCTGAGCCAGGATGAGGTAGCTGGAGTTTCTGCTAACCCCAATGCTGCCACCATCTCCCTCCGACAGCTGGACTCACAGCTCATCTCCATCAAACGCCAGGTGAGCAAGTGGAAGATACAAGACCTGGGGTGGGCTGAGGCAGTTGCAGACTTACTTTAGGAACTGATCCTGCAATGATTTAAATCCTGACCTTCCACTTCTGGAATCAAACACAGCCCAAAACTCGGGAGAGGTTGTGGTGGGGTTGGTGGGGGGGAGGTGGTGGGGTTGGTTGGGGGGAGGTGGTGGTTGGTGAAGAACATGGTCCTGGTTTCCTGTGTTTAGGATCTGATATCAAATGAGTTTGAGAAGCCTGTCTTTCTGCCAGTTCCCACTCCCAACCCTGCAACAAGACTGATTCTTAATTTGGTAGCTTGAGGCACAAGATGACAGATACAGGAAATAGAAAATATCATTCTGCTACAGTAGGGGGAGCTTTACCCTATCAAACCCTGACTGTACCTGCCCTGAGAGTGTTGATGGGGAGAGTGTAGAGGGAGTTTTACTCTCGATCTAACCCCGTGCTGTACCTGCCCTGGGAGTGTTTGATGGGGACAGTATAGAGGGAGCTTTACTCTGTATCTAACCCCGTGCTGTACCTGTCCTCGGAGTGTTTGATGGGGACAGTGTAGAGGGAGCTTTACTCTGTATCTAACCCCGTGCTGTACCTGTCCTGGGAGTGTTTGATGGGGACAGTATAGAGGGAGATTTACTCTGTATCTAACCCCGTGCTGTACCTGTCCTGGGAGTGTTTGATGGGGACAGTATAGAGGGAGCTTTACTCTGTATCTAACCCCATGCTGTACCTGTCCTGGGAGTGTTTGATGGGGACGGTGTAGAGGGAGATTTACTCTGTATCTAACCCCGTGCTGTACCTGTCCTGGGAGTGTTTGATGGGGACAGTATAGAGGGAGCTTTACTCTGTATCTAACCCCATGCTGTACCTGTCCTGGGAGTGTTTGATGGTGACAGTGTAGAGGGAGCTTTACTCTGTATCTAACACCGTGCTGTACCTGTCCTGGGAGTGTTTGATGGAGACAGTGTAGAGGGAGCTTTACTCTGTATCTAACCCCGTGCTGTACCTGTCCTGGGAGTGTTTGATGGGGACAGTATAGAGGGAGCTTTACTCTGTATCTAACCCCGTGCTGTACCTGTCCTGGGAGTGTTTGATGGGGACAGTGTAGAGGGAGATTTACTCTGTATCTAACCCCGTGCTGTACCTGTCCTGGGAGTGTTTGATGGGGACAGTGTAGAGGGAGATTTACTCTGTATCTAACCCCGTGCTGTACCTGTCCTGGGAGTGTTTGATGGGGACGGTGTAGAGGGAGCTTTACTCTGTATCTAACCCCGTGCTGTACCTGTCCTGGGAGTGTTTGATGGGGACAGTGTAGAGGGAGCTTTACTCTCGATCTAACCCCTTGCTGAATCTACCATGGGAGTGTTTGATGGGGACGGTGTAGAGGGAGCTTTACTCTGTATCTAACCTCGTGCTGTACCTGTCCTGGGAGTGTTTGATGGGGACAGTGTAGAGGGAGCTTTATTCTGTATCTAACCCCGTGCTGTACCTGTCCTGGGAGTGTTTGATGGGGACGGTGTAGAGGGAGCTTTACTCTGTATCTAATTCTGTGCTGTACCTGTCCTGGAAGTGTTTGATGGGGACAGTGTAGAGAGACCTTTACTCTGTATCTAACCCCGTGCTGTACCTGTCCTGGGAGTGTTTGATGGGGACAGTGTAGAGGGAGCTTTATTCTGTATCTAACCCCGTGTTGTACCTGTCCTGGGAGTGTTTGATGGGGACAGTGTAGAGGGTGCTTTACTCTGTATCTAACCCTGTGTTGTACCTGTCCTGGGAGTGTTTGATGGGGACAGTGTAGAGGGAGCTTTACTCTGTATCTAACCCCGTGCTGTACCTGTCCTGGGAGTATTTGATGGGGACAGTGTAGAGGGAGCTTTATTCTGTATCTAACCCCGTGCTGTACCTGTCCTGGGAGTGTTTGATGGGGACAGTGTAGAGGGAGCTTTACTCTGTATCCAACCCCGTGCTGTACCTGTCCTGGGAGTGTTTGATGGCGACAGTGTAGAGGGAGCTTTACTCTGTATCTAACCCCTTGCTCTACCTGCCCTGGGAGTGTTTGATGGGGACAGTGTAGAGGGAACTTTACTCTGTATCTAACCCCGTGCTAAATCTACCATGGGAGTGTTTGATGGGGACAATGTACTGGGAGTTTTACTCTGTATCTAACCCCGTGCTGTACCTGTCCTGGGAGTGTTTGATGGGGACAGTGTAGAGGGAGCTTTACACTGTATCTGACCCCGTGCTGTACCTGTCCTGGGTGAATCATGGGGTAAAAGATGAAATTGGATGAATTTCTGGGGAAGAGGAGGTTGGGGGATATGGTAAGAACAGGATAGTTGGGGTGTTTTCCGAAAAGCTTTAGTAGTAGATGTTCTTCAGTTATTGCCAGAGATGTCACGTTTATCTCACTTCTGAACTGCAGGTGCAGACGATAAAACAGATAAACAGCTCTTTAAAACAGACACTGGATGGGGGGATTGACAAACTGCGACCACCAGAGGTATGAGTGTGTTATCGCTAACCCTCCCTCCATCAGGACATTGCCTGTGCCCTCCAATACACATATTTATACTGTGATAGTTGGTGTTTGAGTTGGAGACGAGCCCCACAAACTGATGTTTTATGTGATGTGACTTGAAGGAGGAGTTTTGGTTCTCAAACATAAGGAGAAATTCCAACTTCTCATCAAGTAGCGTGAACTCATCATTCACGGTCAGAGAATTTCAACATGGGCACAGACCATTCGGCCCATATAGTCATGCTGGGTTTCTCCTCCCCATGAGCATTATCCTAATCTCATGTGGGTCCCCTGGTATCCATACTTTCTGACATTGGTCTTTGCTTCATTCACAAACTCTGGTCGTACACGTGTAGCCTCACAACTCCCTATGAAAAGGTTCGCCTCATGAGTTTATAATTAAAGATGTATTCTATACGCCTGAGTTCGATTAGGTCAATGTCTCCTTCAGAGCATGGAACCACCAACAATGCAGCACTCCTGTAGTATTCCAGTGGATTTTTAAATCCACAAACTCCTGACGCAGACATGAGCCTCAACTGAGCCTTGCTGATTCATCATGGATATAATCGAAGCCATCTCTCCCAGTAGAGGACTGAGGGAGCGCCGCACTGTCAGAGGGTCAGTACTGAGGGACCACCGCGTTGTCGGAAGGTCAGTGCTGAGGGACCACCGCGTTGTCGGAGAGTCAGTCCTGAGGGAGCGCCGCACTGTCCGAGAGTCACTACTGAGTGAGCGCCACACAGTCAGAGGATCAGCACTGTTGGACGGTCAGTGCTGAGGGAGCGCCGCACTGTCGGAGGGTCGGTCCTGAGGGAATGCCGCACTGTCCGAGGGTCACTACTGAGTGAGCGCCGCACTGTCAGAGGATCAGCACTGTTGGACGGTCAGTGCTGAGGGAGCGCTGCACTGTCGGAGGGTCAGTACTGAGGGAGCGCCGCGCTGTCGGAGGGTCAGTGCCGAGGGAGCGCCGCGCTGTCGGAGGGTCAGTGCCGAGGGAGCGCCGCGCTGTCGGAGGGTCAGTGCCGAGGGAGCGCCGCGCTGTCGGAGGGTCAGTGCCGAGGGAGCGCCGCGCTGTCGGAGGGTCAGTGCCGAGGGAGCGCCGCGCTGTCGGAGGGTCAGTGCCGAGGGAGCGCCGCGCTGTCGGAGGGTCAGTGCCGAGGGAGCGCCGCGCTGTCGGAGGGTCAGTGCCGAGGGAGCGCCGCGCTGTCGGAGGGTCAGTGCCGAGGGAGCGCCGCGCTGTCGGAGGGTCAGTGCCGAGGGAGCGCCGCGCTGTCGGAGGGTCAGTGCCGAGGGAGCGCCGCGCTGTCGGAGGGTCAGTGCCGAGGGAGCGCCGCGCTGTCGGAGGGTCAGTGCCGAGGGAGCGCCGCGCTGTCGGAGGGTCAGTGCCGAGGGAGCGCCGCGCTGTCGGAGGGTCAGTGCCGAGGGAGCGCCGCGCTGTCGGAGGGTCAGTGCCGAGGGAGCGCCGCGCTGTCGGAGGGTCAGTGCCGAGGGAGCGCCGCGCTGTCGGAGGGTCAGTGCCGAGGGAGCGCCGCGCTGTCGGAGGGTCAGTGCCGAGGGAGCGCCGCGCTGTCGGAGGGTCAGTGCCGAGGGAGCGCCGCGCTGTCGGAGGGTCAGTGCCGAGGGAGCGCCGCGCTGTCGGAGGGTCAGTGCCGAGGGAGCGCCGCGCTGTCGGAGGGTCAGTGCCGAGGGAGCGCCGCGCTGTCGGAGGGTCAGTGCCGAGGGAGCGCCGCGCTGTCGGAGGGTCAGTGCCGAGGGAGCGCCGCGCTGTCGGAGGGTCAGTGCCGAGGAAGCGCCGCGCTGTCGGAGGGTCAGTGCCGAGGAAGCGCCGCGCTGTCGGAGGGTCAGTGCCGAGGAAGTGCCGCGCTGTCGGAGGGTCAGCGCTGTCGGAGGGTCAATGTGCTGAGGGAGCGCCGCGCTGTCGGAGGGTCAGTGTGCTGAGGGAGCGCCGCACTGTCGGAGGGTCAGCGCTGAGGGAGCGCCGCGCTGTCGGAGGGTCAGTGCTGAGGGAGCGCCACGCTGTTGGAGGGTCAGTGCTGAGGGAGCGCCGCACTGTCGGAGGGTTAGCGCTGAGGGAGCGCCGCACTGTCGGAGGGTTAGCGCTGAGGGAGCGCCGCACTGTCGGAAGGTTAGCGCTGAGGGAGTGCCGCACTGTTGGAGGGTCAGCGCTGAGGGAGCGCCACGCTGTCGGAGGGTTAGCGCTGAGGGAGCGCCGCACTGTTGGAGGGTCAGTGCTGTGGGAGTGCTGCACTTGAGGTAACATCCTTTGGATGAGCTGTTAAACTGTGGCCCCATCTGTGCTGTCGGGTTCATGTTTAAAAATTTCCATAGCCACTGAGCAGGGGGTAGTTCTCCGCAGTGCCCCTTGGAATAATTGTTATCCTTCGAGGAACTTCACTAGAAACAGATGATCTGGTTCTTCCATTACCTCTCTTTCTGAGCCCTTGCTGCATGCAAATTGTTTTCCTACATTACAACAGTGACTACATTTCAAAAAGTCCTTCATTGGCTGTTGAGCATTTTGGGATGTCCGTGTGAATGAAAGACGCTTGAGAAATGGGAGATTCTCTCTGTTTTGAGCTGAAGTATTGACCTGTACAAGTGTAGTTTATTTTTAGATGTACTAGTGTTGTAATTCTCTCATTCTCCGTCTCCACAGTCCAATCTGAAGCTCAACTCTCGCTGGACGACCGAGGAGCAGCTCCTCGCTGTTCAAGGTATCCACACCTCTTCATGAATACTGCAGGCTCCCCTGCCCTGCTCCCCCACCCTGCTCCATTTAGCTTGATAGCATGTTATTTCAGTGCACCTCCTCCTTTCTGTCAGGAGTGAGGGATCTCATTCAGTCAGAGGCTGTAGGGAGTCTCCTCAGCTGGGCAGTGTCCGTTCATGTACTGGATGGTGCTTGACTTGACCTGTCAGATGAGAAAGATGTTGTGTTTTATTGTTTATTTCTCCTTCCTCCCCCCAATCCACTTAGTTCCTGATCCAAGTTGTGTTGATTGAAGTTAATTTGAAAGGCTGTGGGGAGTGGGGGAGGTGGAATGAAGTAAAATTTGCGTTACCCCATATTGGCTGTGGACATGGGCACCAGTCACCTCATTTCCTCAGTAACAGAGACTGGGGAGGGGCTTGGAACCGGAGGAACACCCTCTCTCTGTTTTGGATAGCATGTTGGAAGATGGAAATTCTCCACCCCCACCCCAAAGGAAAAAAAATCCCAAAATGTTTCTATGTTCAGGAATCCGTAAATATGGGCGGAATTTCCAGGCCATCGCGGAAGTGATCGGGAACAAGACGCTGGCCCAGGTGAAGACTTTTTTCATCAGTTACCGTCGCCGTTTCAACCTGGAGGAGATCCTGCAGGAGTGGGAGGCAGAGCAGGAAGTGCAGGGGAATGCTGGGACTCTGTCGGGACTGGACGATGGCAGTGGCTCCAACCAATCGCTAGCCAGCAGCGAGGAGGAAGTAGAGGAGGAGGCTGAGGTACATGAGTTACATGTTGCCTGCTGGTGGTGGTGGTAGTGTTGGGGACTGGAGGGAGGTTGGGGGCTGGGGTCGGTTGGGATATTAGTTGCATTTGAGAAAAGCATTTGAGGAGCCAGTTTGCAGGAAGTGGTTGGATCTTCAGCCGAATTCTGGAAGGGGTTTTGTGTCCGTTGGCAATGAACTTTAACCCCTCTTCCCCCACCCCCTTCTCCCTCTTCTCTTTCCATAGGTCCAAGTGACGCCTGTATCTGCTGCCCCAGCTCCAGCCACTCCGACTCCAGCTGCCACCCCAGTGACCCCAGCAACCCTCTCCCAGCCTCCTCCACTGCTCAGGCCAACCCTGCCAGCAGCCCCCGCCCTCCACCGCCAGCCCCCTCCCCTACAACAGGGCCGCTTCCTCCAATCCCGGCCTCCACTCAACCAACCGCCTCCCCCCCTCATCCGGCCTGCAGTGGCGCTGCCCCCGGGAGCTCGGCAGAACCCGCGGCCCATCCTGCCAACCGTCGGCTCACAACACCTCCCCACACTTATTGGGATTCAGCTTGAATCACCGTCGTCCTCTGCACACTGAACTCCGCCTAAGACCAGAACCACCAACGTCGTAGCTATGACCAGCCAAGACCCCGAGCATCACAGCTACGATCAACAAAGGCTGCAAGCATCATATCTACTAGCAGTGAAGTCACAAACTTCGTAGCTGGGATCGACCAGGACAGTGAACATTGTAACGATGGTGAAGACTAGGGCTGCAGCATCGTAGCTATGATTGGCAATGACAAGAACTGAGTTTTAACGCTACTTCTTTTTTCTTCACTAATTTTAAAGCTTTAGTTTTTAAAGACAAAAATAGGGTTTTAACTTTTTGGTGCTTTGTTAACGTGGGAGATCCACTCCCTGATCTGTAACACTACAAAACAGCAATCAGCCTATCTAAACTCATCCTGAGGGGGCTACTAAAGGGAGGAGGAGGAGGGTGGGGGTGGGGTCAGTCCGGGACCCTGGAGTGTGACAGGAAGGGTCAGTCCTGGACTCCGGGACGGGGCGGGGAGGGGTCAGTCCTGGACTCCGGGACGGGGCGGGGAGGGGTCAGTCCCGGACCCCGGGGCGGGGCGGGGAGGGGTCAGTCCTGGACCCCGGACCCCGGGGCGGGGAGGGGTCAGTTCCGGACCGCGGGGCGGGGCGGGGAGGGGTCAGTTCCGGACCCCGGGGCGGGGAGGGGAGGGGTCAGTCCCGGACCCCGGGGCGGGGAGGGGTCAGTCCCGGACCCCGGGGCGGGGCGGGGAGGGGTCAGTCCCGGACCCCGGGGCGGGGCGGGGAGGGGTCAGTTCCGGACCCCGGGGCGGGGCGGGGAGGGGTCAGTTCCGGACCCCGGGGCGGGGAAGGGTCAGTCCCGGACCCCGGGGCGGGTCGGGGAGGGGTCAGTTCCGGACCCCGGGGCGGGGAGGGGAGGGGTCAGTTCCGGACCCCGGGGCGGGGCGGGGAGGGGTCAGTTCCGGACCCCGGGGCGGGGCGGGGAGGGGTCAGTTCCGGACCCCGGGGCGGGGCGGGGAGGGGTCAGTTCCGGACCCCGGGGCGGGGCGGGGAGGGGTCAGTTCCGGACCCCGGGGCGGGGCGGGGAGGGGTCAGCCCTGAGCCCCCACGTGAGTGGCCGTTTTCAGTTCTATTTTAATTTGAACTTACCAGCCACGTCCACGTTAAGTAACTGGATTGTCACCGTGAGAGACTCCCAGTCTCAGAGCTGCCAAGTGGACATCATTCAGAATATTCTCTTTCCTCCAATCCTCCCTCTCCTTTATCCACTCAATTCACTTTTCTATCTTTCTCATCCTTCTGGCTCCAGGTTATTCCTGGAAGGTCTCTTGGGGAAGTAGCTCTGCCCACCTTGTAGGGCCAACTGGCTGAAGGAAGTGGAGGATGAAAGTGAAGAATTATTATTCCTTTGTGAAACTTGAAAAGGCACACCGTGTGCTGGTTGAACAAATGTCCAAAGTGGTTAAGTTTTGTTTGTATACACTGGCTGCCTGAGCACAGGCCTGTGGGTAGAGTGTTAGTGAGTTAAGGAACTGATCCTTGGGTGGTGAGGGTTGGTGTAGATAGGAGTATATACTCCACATGGCTATGATGTACTCGAGCAGCCTGGAATTATTCTTGTTGGATGCTTCAGTAGTTCCTGTACCGTGGGTGAGGTTTGAAGGTGTTGCTGTTGTTGAGAATTTCACTGTTTTAAAGTATAGGGGTGGCGAGGTGGACCAGAAACAACACCTAACTGCAGCCGGTAGACAGAGCCTGCTCTGGTGGTTTGGAATGGGCTGGGGAAGGGATGGGGTCCTGTGGCAGCAAATGGGCAAAAGCTGATTTTTATTTTACTTGAGCTTTTTTAAAGTAAGAATTAATTTTTTTAATAACTGGAATTTGCTCTTTGCAGTGAGGATAACATTAGTGAGGAGAGGGAATCACAGAGATATTGACAGGTGGGAAAGTGATTAGGTCCAGGTAGTTTATAGCCCACATGAAGGCTTACTTGAGCAATGTAGCATTTTTATCAAATCTTGGCTTCTAGGAGGCCATTCAGCCTGTCATGCTCATGCTGGCTCTTTGAAAGCTATTCTCAATTAGCCCAACTACCCCCACAGCCCTGCAGTTTTTATCCCTTCCAATTTTTTTACATCCTTTGAAAGTTCCTATTGAACCTGCTTCCACTGCCCTTTCAGACAGCACCTTCCAGATCACAACAACTCGCTGTGTGTGTAAAAAAAAAAAACACATTCTCTTCTCCCCCATTCTGGATCTTTTGTTAATCATCTTAAATCTGTGTCCCCTGGTTACTGAGGCTCCTGTCAGTGGGAATAGTTCTCTTGGTGCTTGTTAAAGACTACTTTCATGGGATGTGTACCCTGTTCAAAAGTAGTGGAGGCTGAGAGATTCTCTTCTCCATCTCCTGTCTCACATTAATGCAGGATAGTGATTGAATCACAGCTCAGCCACACTCAGTGCAGTGATCAGGAGAGGGCTTATTGGCAACTTTTCTCCACCACACATACAACGCAGCACCCGACTGGTAATTAAATGATTCCAAAGTTTTGTTCAGTACTCTTTGAGTGTCCATCTCAAGTGTTGAAACTTTGCATTACCTAAGATGGAACCTTTCGCCACCTCTGGACACCCCACAGCGCTTTACAGCCAATGAAGTACTTTGGAAGTATAGTCACTGTTGTAATATAAACAGTGTGGGGGGCCAATTTTGATGTCAGCTGAGGGATAAATGTGGCCCCAGGACCCTGGGGAGAATTTGTACTTGGCAGCTGTCCTGAACTTGTGACACTCCTGTGAATCCTCCCAAAGGTTTTTCAATTTAGTGGGGACTCTAAACCGGCTGCTGAAGAGCAAACCCTCGCCACCCCCCTTCTCCTGCTGTTGTCACCCACATAAAGAGCCAACTAGACCTTCCACTGGACATTTCTGGATAATCTGAGTGAATGTACGATTGTATGTCTTTTTTTAACCCTGGCCCAATCTGCCTGGGTTTAGTGCACTGTTGGTTGAGATCACTTCCCCTGATCCCTGGTTGATGTGCAGCTACACAACACGGACACAGATTAAAGATCTGGCCTACCACGTTACCAAATCCCGATGGGGGCAACTGCAAGACCGTCACAAGTGGCACAAAGTTGTGTCAAATGATCTAGGGCTCCTATTTCCAAAGTACCAGTGTGCGTGAAGGTAATTGTATTCCTTCTGCAGTCTATTAGCCTCAGCTGAGTTAGATGGGATCGTGGATGTTCAGCCACAGTCATGGTCCTGGGTCAAGTGTCTGTGAATCCATTTAAAGGAGCTCAATGTTGGCATTTCCTGGGATAAGCTCAGCATAAAATGGAGACAGCTGCTGAGGCCTTCCAGAACAGTGCTTTGACCTATTGGCCGTTCCTCATGACCTGCTAAATTCCCCTGCCCTTGCTGAGGTGGGTCAAGGGTCTCTGTCCATCCAGCCCTTTGGGTTTCTCTGCATTTGTTGAATGTCATTGCTCTCAATGATCTGGCTTTGAGGGAAGGGAGCGGGGAGGACAGGCAACGTGCATTATTTCCTGCAAACTTATCAGTTTGCTGGACAGAATAGTCAGCGTTTTAGTTTTATGAACATCCGAATTAAGAGCAGGAGGAGGCCATTCGGCTCCTTGAGCCTGCTCTACCATTCAATATGATCATGGCTGACCTGATTGTGGCCTCAACTCCACATTCTGCCTTCCCCTGATAACCTTTGACTCCCTTGTTAGTCAAGAAACCTTTGACTCCCTTGTTAGTCAAGAATCTGTCTACCTCTGCCTTAAAAATATTCAATGACCCTGCCTCCTCGGCTCTCTCTGGGGACGAGAGTTCCAAAGATTTATGATCCTCCTGAGAGAAAACATTTCTCATCTCTGTCTTAAATGGGACACCCCTTATTTTTAAACTGTGTCCCCTGGATCTAGTCTCTCTCACAAGGGGAAATGTCCTCTCAGCCTCCACTCTGTCAAACCCCCACTCAGGATCTTATATATTTCAATAAAATTGCCTCTCATTCTTCTGAACTCCAATGGATACAAGTCCAGCCTGTCCAGTCTTTCCACCCATCCCAGTATCAGTCGAGTGAACCGTCTCTGAATTGTTTCTAATTCATTTATAATTTATTATTTGTTCATAGGATGTGGGTGGCACTGACCAGGTCAGCATTTATTGCCCATCCATAATCGCCCTTGTTCAGAGGGCTATTTTTAGAGTCAACCACATTGCTGTGGGTCTGGAGTCACATGTATCCTTCCTTAAATAAGGAGGCCAAAACTGTACCCAGCACTCCAGATGTGGTCTCACCAATGCCCTGTACAACTATAGCAAAACATCCCTACTTTTATATTCCATTCCCCTTGCAATAAACAACATTCCATTTACCTTCCTAATCACTTGCTGCACTTGCATACTAACTTTTCCTGATTCATGCAGCAGGACACCCAGATCCTTCTGCACTCTCTCCATTTAAATAATTTGCTGCTTTTCTATTCTTACTGCCAAAGCAGATAAGTTCACATTTCCCCACATTGAGTTCCTTGAAGTAAGATCCCTTGTGTCGATCAAATGTGTTAATTCTTTTGAGTTGGTTCCGGCAGTGTTGCTCGTAAGTAGTCTGGAACCTTTAGAGCGATTTTGGACGTTTAGTAAGGTTGTAGAGACACTTTCTCTTACTGATGTTCACCCAGATTCTGTGCTACCTTGTGTGTTTGGACAGGGAGGGGGAGGGGGGCACTGAAACCCCTCCCCCCACCACTCTAATGTTTCACTCACTGATGCTGGTTCCTGCAAGGTGACATCCCGTTGCGATTTGACTCTGCTATAAACACTTTCCGTGTGTTTGGTGACCTCGTTCGCCCCTGGAAGCAGCCAGATTTCCTTGTTTTTAATAGGGCTTGATGCTCGTTGCCCTATATCCAGTACTGGGGTGTCGGGGTATAACAATGAGATGTCTTTTGCACGTACCTCTGTTCTTTCTCACAAAGGATCAGATGAGACTTGTTGGACTGCTTTATTTCATAGGTGAATATAGAAGGTGATGGTTATGATCAGATTTGATTAGTTGAGTCAATACAACTTGTCTGTGTATGTTAGAAAAATAACATGCGTTACACTATCGCACTTCAATATCAGTGAAACAACAACTTTGCATTCCGATCAGCAGTCCAGGGTAGAATCACCTGTGGGCTCCTGTTTTTCACAGCCTTCTGCTGTCTGACTTCCTATCTCTTGTCCCAAAAGCATGTTTATTCCATCCCAGCTCCCTCCTATAGACTGAGATGAGTAGCAATTGTGGTTTTCCAACACTGGCTGAGAGGTGTTCTCTGGTTTCCCATATAAGCTAATGAATTGCTTGTTAAGTTTGATTAATACTCAGCATTTTAAGCAGATTCGTTTTGTGGGGGGGGGGAAAATGGTCAAGATTGTGAAATGTGACAGATATATTGTTTGTGCATTAGAGAGACAGACGTGGGTATAAACATTTGCTGGGTTTTTTTTAGCCTTTTTTGTCCCTTGCACAATTTGACAATGTGGCAATACTCATTAATCACTAATAAATACCTCGACAGCCATTACCCCAAGGAACTAGTGCGGGGGGAAATCAACATTTTAATGTTGCATTAAATTTCTAAATGGAATTTGTATGAGATGGCTGAACTACAATGAAAGTACAGCTTATACGCTGCATCCCCTGCTATGGATTCTTGCCCCCTAGACTAGCAGGACTTGGTGTCAATCGAATATTACTAGAATTTTTTTTTAGGTATATGTTTTTCTGGGATGGCCACTCTCAGACCTCAGTAAGTGCTTATGTCTGCTGTGGACAACTGTTTCAGTATTAGCTACCTGTATGTTCCATTGTGTTTTTATTAAAGAGTATTTGTGTGTGTGTGTGTGTGTGTGTGTGTGTGTGCGCGCGTGCACATGTGTGCACGCGTGTGTTTTTAAATGTCATTTGACAATTCTTTAACTTATTTTTGGTGTTTTACAAGAGAGGTTTTTTTAGTGCGTTTGGTATAGTTCCCTCCTTCCCTGCTTAGTTCAGAATTTCCTGGGTGTTCAGCAATGGAAATTGTGAATTATGGGATTTCAATAAAGTATTTTACTAGACATTGACTGAGACTGTTGTTTTTTTTGGTTTATAACAGATTTATAGAGGTGAAAAAGTTGTTTAGCTCAACTGAGCTGTCACAAACAACCCCACAGTACTTGCACTCCCTGTCGTATTTCTTGCACAACTTTCACCACTTCAGGACATCCTATACAGCCAATGAAGTATTATTGTTGAAGTATAGTTGCTGTTGTAATGCTATAACCACAGCAGTCAGTCCTGCTCTTTGTACCTCACAGATGGACCCTACAGTTCTACTCAAAGTGTGTCAATTTTCCTGATTCCATGTACACTGTCACCTACCCAACCATTTAATCTCCTTCCACAGCCACTAGGTACAATCTCCTCGCTCAAACATGGACCCAATCCATATTTCACACACTTCAAATGGTAAGGCACTTAGGGATGACCATGTATGTTACATTTCAAAATGTGTATTTATATTTATTTGCAATGTGAATTTTGGTTTAATGCTCTGCCAAACAGTCTTAGTTCAGAACACCAAGTGTGAGTATTTTGCTGCTTCTGTCGAGAGTTTTGTCATTGACCTGGGCTGTGGTTCTGAGAATGATGCCAAGACTGACCTGAACTGTCCTTGAAAGGATGTGGAACCACATTTGATTGAACTGGCAGAGCAAGTGAGGTAGATAAAGCTTTTCTAATTCAACTGTTTATACACCAGCTTCAGCTGTTGATGCTTTTAAGTTGGGCATCCATGAAGCTAAGACAACCACCAACATACCAGCAGAAATGCTGGACATTATCCAGAACTCTGCTAGGTGGCACTGGGGTAACTACCACTACCATCAGCACCCTTAGTTGGTAAAGGGAAGCGATCTCCCTACTGATCACGACACAGCCCCTTGTGGTGGTAACGTTGGAGCAGGAGCCATTTGGTCCTTTGTGGCCTTTGCAGACTATTCTACAGTTAGTGTCCATTTGTAAATTAGAAACATCACTCATTGAGACAGCCTGGGCCGGTCTGTGTAGATGACGTTCGAGCAATTTGTAGGCCCCCTAATGAATGGAAGACTTCAACTGAGAGCGAAACTTCTAAACAAACCCCCTCCATCTAACATGAGCAATGACAACAGTCAGACCAATGTTATGTTAAACTATAGAAGGGGAATCTTTATTATAATCATAAATGTGAACTTTTCCCAGTCCATATTTAATACAACATTATTTTCCTCCCTCTGGTGCCAGGTTTCAATTAAACAATTCTCAAATTAAAGGGCATCAATCGTTCAAAGAAATTAATACAAAAACAGCTACACAAACCAATTTCCCAGTTCGGGTCATGCGTAAAATGCGTCCCAAAACTCATGATTTAAAAAAATTAAATAAATTCCACCCCCACCCCACATACACACAAGAAAATCTATGAGGTTGGAAATTGTTAAAATTCAAAGTGGTTCTAGTGCCGCAGCATCACAAACAATGAAATCTAAAGGCGGACTCAGCCCTCTCTGCAGCAGGATTGGATAGGAGTGTAAATGGGACAGGGTAAGGCAGCACCTTGAATCTCATGTTTTAAGAACAGAAAAAATACAAAGCGGGAACTATGAGCTTTGGATGAAAATCACAATGTGTTGCTAATATTGACAAATCGTTTATGACTGTTGTTAAGCACCAGGTCCCTGTGCTATCTGGGGGGGATGAGAAGGGGGAATGCAGACGCTGTATTTTGGTTGGTGGTGCCTGAGGTCCCTTACTCCAGCCTCTGACTAAATGACCATCACCTGACAAAGCCGCTCTACCACTGGCCAGAAGTGAGTTGCAGCTGTCCACAATCTAAAGGCAACCCTCAAAGCTGCTGCCTTGACACCAGAGAGACCGAGCTTTAATACTGTAGGAACGTCTGGAGAAGGACTGTGTTTAATATATTTCTTAAGTAACAGCAGCAAACTATACAACAAAAATTAAAGGTGGTGGGGGGGGAATAGTTGGAGTTGACTACCCACCCCTGCTTTTACTTAGATTATTTTGACAAACAGCCTGAAAGCACTACAATCATCTCTGTCGATGTGAAAGGGTGATTTACCAAGCTTTCAATAGCCAGGGGCACATCAATTGCCAATCTCCAGAAACACTAATGCAACATAAGAAAAGGAGGCGGGGGTCGAAGAGATTAATATATTACAGGATGGTGAGCATCAAAAGAGACTGAGCAGGGAGCAGGAGCTCTGACCATGGAGACAGAGTGACAGCAGAGGATAAAACCTGGTCCTCCCATTGCCTCTGTTTATTGAGGTGGGGGGGGGGGGGTGGGGGGGTTGTTGAGGTACCTCAAGACAACAGCTGGGGCTTTAAAAAATCCTTGCAGCTAAATTTGTATAAATTTAAGGAAAACTCGAGGGAGTCATTTAATAATCCAGTACTGAAGAAAAGATGGTGGTGGGGGGTGGCTGGGAACAAAACTTTACAGATGAGAAATTGCTGCAAATAATGCATTCCGATACACAGAACCAGACATCTTTCTACAGAGACATAAATTAGAACCAGACTAATGGGGCTGTGTTTTTGGTCATTTACAGCAGTGGGAAGATGGCATATGTCATATCCATGTATCCTGTACAGGTGATCTATCATACACATGTCTTTAACTAAGCAGATGATCAGCAGATAACCAATAAACTGGTACTCAACCTGCACAGAGGACTATTATGTACAGGCACCATTAAGAAATAATCAAGTCCCATCACATTCTCAGATCAGTCAAGTCACCGAGTTTGATTAAAAAAAATTGATAAAATGGAAAGAGTGGTTCAAGGCCAGACGATTGCAAATCTGAACAGGGACTAGAAGCCTCAATTGTCTGACGGTACAATGAAAATCAAGAAAGCCCTTTTTACATCAGTGAATACAATTTGACAACTGAAAAACTAAACAATCAGCTTTCTCTATGTTACAGTGTATGCCGAGTCCCAAGTTGAATTAAAACAAAAACAAAAATTGATTTCGCTGAAACTGAAGGAAGAGGAGCTACATGAATATGGGGCAAGATGTCTGCCTGTAAGGAGAGGTGGACTGAAGGAATCACACCTCCTTCTGCTGGTTCTCAGGCCAGGAGGTGAAAGTGTTTACAAACCACGTGTCTTCTCACACATTAAACCACATCTCATCACTACTCAACCAAGCACCACATGGGGACCGAGTGTGTGTACAGCAGCTGAAGACCAACTGGTTGATAAATGTGGCCTCCAATCCCCAAGGCTTTCGTCCTCTCTGTCTGCACTGGACTTGGGAACGAGGTCCTGGAAGAACAGACCCATCGAACCCAACCCCTCCCACCTAGCTGTGTTTGAAGCCTGGCCCCAGATGATGATGCAGATTGGGGGCCATGAATGTGTCGAACACAACACAAACCACGCGGGGCCAGACTTACTTACACCAGCTCACCCAGAACCCAGGCCAGGACCAGTCAGGTACGGGGTGTTCCTCTGCATTCACTGACATCCTGGGAAGTCCAGTATCAAACTGGAACTCTGCCCATTAAGGTATAAAAGTAAATATGTATAATCTCCTAAAACTGAAACAAACACCTAAATAAAAATTAACCTGCCAATTAAAATGTTGCCTCAACTGTTGGTTGAGATAGTTATGTTAGTTGGAGTGACAGAGTGATTGCTCAGATGATTGCCTCCATGTCTTCATTGAGTTTGGGCACTGGTGATGAAAGTACAAAGAGAAGCACCTTCCCTGGCTCCTGAGGGGTTGATTTTTGGCCCACTGCTCAAATATGGGGGCTGGCCCTTTTCTTTTTGTGCTCTTTAATTGATTTATTTTCTATCGCTGGGACTGATCTAAACAGGGGCTAGAAAAGGGGATGGAGGGGCGGGGGGGGGGGAGAGAGATTGCTTTAAACCAGATCCTGGGTCCATCCACCATTACTTGTTCCCAACCCCTAACTCTCTCACCCACTCATTCCCAACCCTCATCTCTACCCAACTTTGATCAGCAGAGGCTGAAACTCCTGATCAGGTGCCCATACACTGGAAGGAGGCATCTCTCTGCCCACACTCAAACGTGGCTGTCCTGACATCATGAACCAGAGTGCTCACCAGCAACTCAGCTTCATTCTACCATTCTACAAGGCATACCAGGAGATAGCACCAACTTCTGGGGGGATTTCTCCAACACGATCTGTGATAATTGTCTCTGTATTCCCCCCCGCACCTTCCCCAGTATGTGCCCTGACCCCCTCTCTCTTCCACCCACCCCCCCAACACCCACCCCGGTGCCTGCCCTCTCCCATCACTCTCTATGATACTGACCAAATCGTCAGACAGCAGTGGGTCCAAACAGCCCAACGCTCATTCTGCCCCTCCCATCCCCAGCAGGAGGACAGGGCTGGGGGAACATTTCCAATGGCAGCTCCTGGTGTCATTTGGCACAAGGGGTTGGGTTCACTGACACTAGGGCTTCTGACTGGAGCTGTTAGGGGTGAGGAGCTACCCTAGGTACCTGGTGGAACTGCTGGATCTTGTCACTGGACACCATCCGAGTTCAGGAAGATCCAGGAAGCAGGGACAACACAGGGAGGAGCAAAGGAACCGGAGAGAAATGAATAGAATCTTTTCATGTGGGGGTGGGTGATGGCAGGAATTAATCGCAGTAACCACGGACAAACACTTCATTTAATCAGCACGTTAGTCAGGAGCCTGGAAGAAATCCCTGCCTTGGCAGCCCAACACAGGGTTAATTTACTCTGGTGAGGAAGACGGTGCCATGGTGAAAATTCTGGGAGCTCCCACGTTCTGCTGGAGAAAGAATGTTTCCCAATAGTTTCTGTGAATCATCTGTTTAATTAATTAAAAAAAGACAGAAACAAAAGACAGGAAAAAAGCTGCATTAGTTCATTTACAATTAAAAAACCCCTTTCAGAAACTCCCACAGCAAGACTGCTAAAGCCAATTCCCCCATCTCAACCTTATCAGTGCTGCTGTAGGTCGGAAAATTGGCCTAGACTGGGGTGTACAAACTATTAAGAGGGATTATTCACAAAATAAATCTAAACTGGAGTTCCAGGATGAAGTGGAAAGCACGGTTTTGAAAGAGTCATGATTATTGTGTTGGGAAGATATTGCAGTTCTCCAGCCCCATGACTGACAGGGACACAGTCCAGTTTTAAACAGCGGCTCCCGGCGCACGAGCAGATAGTGTTGGTGTGTAGTGTAACAGGACTCGAGAAGCAGGGGGGAGAGGCAGAAGCGGGGCAGGGAAGCCGGGGGTAAGCCTGAGGGGGACATTCGAGAGCAGCAGCAGCTCAGGAGGGAAACAGGAGATGCTGGGGGTGGGGTGGAGGGGGGAGTTGAAAGGGGAGCCCAGGAAGGGAGGAGAAATGAAGAGCAGCGGGAGTCATGCACTCCTGAAAGGGCCAGCGGCTCATGGGTTGTGGCCGCAGAGCCATCAGCCACTACATCCCTTCCCCACTATCAGTGCCTCTGCCAGAGGATGAGGCTGGATCCAGTCGCTATGTGAGGGCCCTGGCTTATTTCCTCAGCACATGGATTAGCGAAGCAGGGAGCCTGGGATCAAACCCTACACACGGCTCTGCTCTCCACCACATGGTGACTGCAAGGGGGAGGCAAGAGGAAGCAGGAGGGGGGGGCCAGGGGGGTGTAGGGGAGGGGGATCAGGGAGGGGGATCAGGGAGGGGGATCAGGGAGGGGGATCAGGGAGGGGGATCAGGGAGGGGTGTAGGGGAGGGGGATCAGGGAGGGGGATCAGGGAGGGGGATCAGGGAGGGGGATCAGGGAGGGGTGTAGGGGAGGGGGATCAGGGAGGGGGATCAGGGAGGGGGATCAGGGAGGGGGATCAGGGAGGGGTGTAGGGGAGGGGGATCAGGGAGGGGGATCAGGGAGGGGGATCAGGGAGGGGGATCAGGGAGGGGTGTAGGGGAGGGGGATCAGGGAGGGGGATCAGGGAGGGGGATCAGGGAGGGGGATCAGGGAGGGGGATCAGGGAGGGGTGTAGGGGAGGGGGATCAGGGGAGGGGGATCAGGGAGGGGGATCAGGGAGGGGTGTAGGGGAGGGGGATCAGGGAGGGGGATCAGGGAGGGGGATCAGGGAGGGGTGTAGGGGAGGGGGATCAGGGAGGGGGATCAGGGAGGGGTGTAGGGGAGGGGGATCAGGGAGGGGGATCAGGGAGGGGGATCAGGGAGGGGGATCAGGGAGGGGGATCAGGGAGGGGGATCAGGGAGGGGGATCAGGGAGGGGTGTAGGGGAGGGGGATCAGGGAGGGGGATCAGGGAGGGGTGTAGGGGAGGGGGATCAGGGAGGGGGATCAGGGAGGGGGATCAGGGAGGGGGATCAGGGAGGGGGATCAGGGAGGGGTGTAGGGGAGGGGGATCAGGGAGGGGGATCAGGGAGGGGGATCAGGGAGGGGTGTAGGGGAGGGGGATCAGGGGAGGGGGATCAGGGAGGGGTGTAGGGGAGGGGGATCAGGGAGGGGGATCAGGGAGGGGGATCAGGGAGGGGTGTAGGGGAGGGGGATCAGGGAGGGGGATCAGGGAGGGGGATCAGGGAGGGGGATCAGGGAGGGGGATCAGGGAGGGGGATCAGGGAGGGGGATCAGGGAGGGGGATCAGGGAGGGGGATCAGGGAGGGGTGTAGGGGAGGGGGATCAGGGGAGGGGGATCAGGGAGGGGTGTAGGGGAGGGGGATCAGGGAGGGGGATCAGGGAGGGGGATCAGGGAGGGGGATCAGGGAGGGGGATCAGGGGAGGGGGATCAGGGAGGGGTGTAGGGGAGGGGTGTAGGGGAGGGGGATCAGGGAGGGGGATCAGGGAGGGGGATCAGGGGAGGGGGATCAGGGAGGGGGATCAGGGAGGGGGATCAGGGAGGGGTGTAGGGGAGGGGGATCAGGGGAGGGGGATCAGGGAGGGGGATCAGGGGAGGGGGATCAGGGAGGGGTGTAGGGGAGGGGTGTAGGGGAGGGGGATCAGGGAGGGGGATCAGGGAGGGGGATCAGGGGAGGGGGATCAGGGAGGGGGATCAGGGAGGGGTGTAGGGGAGGGGGATCAGGGAGGGGTGTAGGGGAGGGGGATCAGGGAGGGGTGTAGGGGAGGGGGATCAGGGAGGGGTGTAGGGGAGGGGGATCAGGGAGGGGGATCAGGGAGGGGGATCAGGGAGGGGTGTAGGGGAGGGGGATCAGGGGAGGGGGATCAGGGAGGGGGATCAGGGAGGGGGATCAGGGAGGGGGATCAGGGAGGGGTGTAGGGGAGGGGGATCAGGGAGGGGTGTAGGGGAGGGGGATCAGGGAGGGGGATCAGGGAGGGGGATCAGGGGAGGGGGATCAGGGAGGGGGATCAGGGAGGGGGATCAGGGGAGGGGGATCAGGGAGGGGGATCAGGGAGGGGGATCAGGGAGGGGTGTAGGGGAGGGGGATCAGGGAGGGGTGTAGGGGAGGGGGATCAGGGGAGGGGGATCAGGGAGGGGGATCAGGGAGGGGGATCAGGGAGGGGTGTAGGGGAGGGGGATCAGGGAGGGGGATCAGGGAGGGGGATCAGGGAGGGGGATCAGGGAGGGGGATCAGGGAGGGGTGTAGGGGAGGGGGATCAGGGAGGGGGATCAGGGAGGGGGATCAGGGGAGGGGGATCAGGGAGGGGGATCAGGGAGGGGTGTAGGGGAGGGGGATCAGGGAGGGGTGTAGGGGAGGGGGATCAGGGAGGGGTGTAGGGGAGGGGGATCAGGGAGGGGGATCAGGGAGGGGGATCAGGGAGGGGGATCAGGGAGGGGTGTAGGGGAGGGGGATCAGGGAGGGGGATCAGGGAGGGGGATCAGGGAGGGGGATCAGGGAGGGGGATCAGGGAGGGGGATCAGGGAGGGGTGTAGGGGAGGGGGATCAGGGAGGGGTGTAGGGGAGGGGGATCAGGGAGGGGGATCAGGGAGGGGGATCAGGGAGGGGTGTAGGGGAGGGGGATCAGGGAGGGGTGTAGGGGAGGGGGATCAGGGAGGGGTGTAGGGGAGGGGGATCAGGGAGGGGGATCAGGGAGGGGGATCAGGGGAGGGGGATCAGGGAGGGGTGTAGGGGAGGGGGATCAGGGGAGGGGGATCAGGGAGGGGTGTAGGGGAGGGGGATCAGGGAGGGGGATCAGGGAGGGGGATCAGGGAGGGGATCAGGGAGGGGTGTAGGGGAGGGGGATCAGGGAGGGGGATCAGGGAGGGGGATCAGGGAGGGGTGTAGGGGAGGGGGATCAGGGAGGGGGATCAGGGAGGGGGATCAGGGAGGGGGATCAGGGAGGGGGATCAGGGAGGGGGATCAGGGAGGGGTGTAGGGGAGGGGGATCAGGGAGGGGTGTAGGGGAGGGGGATCAGGGAGGGGGATCAGGGAGGGGTGTAGGGGAGGGGGATCAGGGAGGGGGATCAGGGGAGGGGGATCAGGGAGGGGTGTAGGGGAGGGGGATCAGGGAGGGGGATCAGGGAGGGGGATCAGGGAGGGGGATCAGGGAGGGGGATCAGGGAGGGGTGTAGGGGAGGGGGATCAGGGAGGGGGATCAGGGAGGGGGATCAGGGAGGGGGATCAGGGAGGGGTGTAGGGGAGGGGGATCAGGGAGGGGTGTAGGGGAGGGGGATCAGGGAGGGGGATCAGGGAGGGGGATCAGGGAGGGGCTGAAACAGGGAATGGGAGGGACCTGGGGGATTTCTTTTCAACTCAGAGATGAATCAGATGCTACATTTAGGCAACTTCTGCTGAGGCTAAAAGTGCTGCTCAAGACTTTAAACTCGTTTCTCAGGCCAAGCAGGAAGAAAATAAGAAACCAGGTCTCATTTACATCAATCAGGAGAGATTAGCTACAGTAAAGTTAGTGTAATGCACTGAGACACATCCCAGGGTAATGGCCTCTGCTTCAACTCACCTTGTTCATACAGGGAGAGAGGTGGGGGGTGGGGGGAGGTGGGAGGGGTCGCTGGGGGGTGGGGGGAGGTGGGAGGGGTTGCTGGGGGGTGGGGGGAGGTGGGGGGGGTCGCTGGGGGGTTGCTGGGGAGGTGGGAGGGGTTGCTGGGGAGGTGGGGAGGTGGGGGGGGTTGCTGGGGAGGTGGGGGGGGTTGCTGGGGGGTGGGGGGAGGTGGGAGGGGTTGCTGGGGGGTGGGGGGAGGTGGGAGGGGTCGCTGGGGGGTGGGGGGAGGTGGGAGGGGTTGCTGGGGAGGTGGGGAGGTGGGGGGGGTTGCTGGGGAGGTGGGAGGGGTCGCTGGGGGGTGGGGGGAGGTGGGAGGGGTTGCTGGGGAGGTGGGGAGGTGGGGGGGGTTGCTGGGGAGGTGGGAGGGGTCGCTGGGGGGTGGGGGGAGGTGGGAGGGGTTGCTGGGGGGTGGGGGGAGGTGGGAGGGGTTGCTGGGGGGTGGGGAGGTGGGGGGGGTTGCTGGGGGGTGGGGGGGAGGTGGGAGGGGTTGCTGGGGAGGTGGGGGGGGTTGCTGGGGGGTGGGGGGAGGTGGGAGGGGTTGCTGGGGAGGTGGGAGGGGTCGCTGGGGGGTGGGGGGAGGTGGGAGGGGTTGCTGGGGAGGTGGGGGGGGTTGCTGGGGGGTGGGGGGAGGTGGGGAGGGGTCGCTGGGGAGGTGGGGAGGTGGGGGGGGTTGCTGGGGAGGTGGGGAGGTGGGGGGGGTTGCTGGGGAGGTGGGAGGGGTCGCTGGGGGGTGGGGGGAGGTGGGAGGGGTTGCTGGGGAGGTGGGGAGGTGGGGGGGGTTGCTGGGGAGGTGGGAGGGGTCGCTGGGGGGTGGGGGGAGGTGGGAGGGGTTGCTGGGGGGTGGGGGGAGGTGGGAGGGGTTGCTGGGGGGTGGGGAGGTGGGGGGGGTTGCTGGGGGGTGGGGGGGAGGTGGGAGGGGTTGCTGGGGAGGTGGGGGGGGTTGCTGGGGGGTGGGGGGAGGTGGGAGGGGTTGCTGGGGAGGTGGGAGGGGTCGCTGGGGGGTGGGGGGAGGTGGGAGGGGTTGCTGGGGAGGTGGGGGGGGTTGCTGGGGGGTGGGGGGAGGTGGGGGGGGTCGCTGGGGGGTGGGGGGGGTCTCTGGGGGGTGGGGGGAGGTGGGAGGGGTTGCTGGGGAGGTGGGAGGGGTCGCTGGGGGGTGGGGGGAGGTGGGAGGGGTCGCTGGGGGGTGGGGGGAGGTGGGGAGGGGTCGCTGGGGGGTGGGGGGAGGTGGGAGGGGTCGCTGGGGGGTGGGGGGAGGTGGGGGGGGTTGCTGGGGGGTGGGGGGGGTTGCTGGGGGGTGGGAGGGGTCGCTGGGGGGTGGGGGGAGGTGGGGAGGGGTCGCTGGGGGGTGGGGGGAGAGAGAGAGGAGGAAGGGGCCATGGGCATTGACAATCTGCCATCCCACAGTGACAATATGTCGAGAATGTGTGCAATACATGATCAGTCAGATAAAAAAAATCAACTAAAACATCAACTTAAAAACACTAACGCAAAAATAAATCAGAAAGTGAAAGAGTCCAGCCCAGAAAACGTCTGCTCGAGTCCTCTCACATCGGTCTGGATTAAAGGCGGTGCCTCCAACAACCCTGTCTGGGCTCGCTCCGCCCTCCTTACAGCTTCAGTTCATTGGCAATTTTGGACGCAATGTTCTTAAATGCTATGGAGGTACCGGATATCCGCTTGAAGCGGACCCCATTCAGTGAGAGCCGGGGCAGTTTGCACACCTCCATCTCCCATTGCACCAGGTTGTCCTTGGTGGGGTCCCCGTGCATACAGAACAGCATGTAGCGCTCACGCCCCTCATGCTCACAGTTATTGGCATCCAGCACCTTGCCAATCTCTTTCATCATCTCGTTCGGCTCCATGGAGCTCGTTGTCTTCATGCTCCACGTGAAACGTAGCGACCGAGGTTTGGCATCTTTATTCTCATCCTTCTCCCCACTGAGATTGGATCTGGGGCGGGGGGAAAGAAGCCACATTATAATTCAAATTATATATTTTCAGAATCAGGCCATTTGGCCCATCTGCTGGTGTTTCTGCCCCACACGAGCCTCCTCCCCCCCCCCTCTCCACCTCCCCCCATCTCCATATCCTTCTATCCCTTTCTCCCTCATGTGTTTATCCAGCTTCCCCCTTAAATGGGTCGATACTATTCACCTCGACCACTCGCTGTGGGAGCGAGTCCCACATTCTCCCCACTCTCTGGGGGAAGACGTTTCTCCTGAGTTCCCCGTCGGATTTATTAGTGACTGTATAGATGGCACACTAGTTTTCCACATTCATCTTGAAGTCTATCCTATCAATCCCTTGGTAATTGAAGATGATCCATTTGGCCACCCTCAGTCTCTGTTGACAATACACTGTGCCCTGAGCTCCTGTCTCTGCTCTCTAATCACATTCAGTGCCATGGGGAGGGGAAGGGGGAGAGAGAGAGGGAGAGGGAGAAGCAGCTGGATTAGATTTTTAAATGTGGAATTCCAACGGGGTGGGGGAGCGGTGAGGTTCAGCTGTGATGCCTCACACAGTCGCACTGCCTGAACACACTGTTTCGGTTCATGTTATGAAGAGAGTAATAGAGGGTGTCTGAGAGCGGTCCAACTCCTGTACAGCACTCCTCCAGCCAGCAGCTATCACAATCATGTCTGTGTATCCAGTCCAGCCTAACAGCAACATTAAGCACGTGTCCAAACCGAGGACAGTGGGGGATGGACAGTCTGCAGGATAGCCTCTGACATAGGAGGGGTTAAATCAGCTGAAGAAAGGAGGAATCTGGCAGAATCTTCAGTTAACGGGGGTTCATGAGGCATTTTCACAATAATTAAGGCTGGAGACGGGAGACAGAGTGTAGCACAACTCAGGAAAGGGTAGGAGAGCAGGGGGAGGAGGGGGAAAAGGGGGCACGGGGGGAGGTTCAGGGTTAGCGAGACGCAGAGGGAGGGGGCGAGACGCAGGGACAGAAAGGAACAGAGAGAGAGAGACAGGCACAGAGAGAGAGAGAGAGTGAGAGACAGGCACAGAGAGAGAGAGTGAGAGACAGGCACAGAGAGAGAGAGTGAGAGACAGGCACAGAGAGAGAGAGACAGGCACAGAGAGAGAGAGAGTGAGAGACAGGCACAGAGAGAGAGAGTGAGAGACAGGCACAGAGAGAGAGAGTGAGAGACAGGCACAGAGAGAGAGAGTGAGAGACAGGCACAGAGAGAGAGAGAGAGTGAGAGACAGGCACAGAGAGAGAGAGTGAGAGACAGGCACAGAGAGAGAGAGACAGGCACAGAGAGAGAGAGACAGGCACAGAGAGAGAGAGTGAGAGACAGGCACAGAGAGAGAGAGTGAGAGACAGGCACAGAGAGAGAGAGTGAGAGACAGGCACAGAGAGAGAGAGACAGGCACAGAGAGAGAGAGAGTGAGAGACAGGCACAGAGAGAGAGAGTGAGAGACAGGCACAGAGAGAGAGAGTGAGAGACAGGCACAGAGAGAGAGAGAGAGTGAGAGACAGGCACAGAGAGAGAGAGAGAGTGAGAGACAGGCACAGAGAGAGAGAGTGAGAGACAGGCACAGAGAGAGAGAGACAGGCACAGAGAGAGAGAGAGTGAGAGACAGGCACAGAGAGAGAGAGTGAGAGACAGGCACAGAGAGAGAGAGTGAGAGACAGGCACAGAGAGAGAGAGAGAGTGAGAGACAGGCACAGAGAGAGAGAGAGAGTGAGAGACAGGCACAGAGAGAGAGAGTGAGAGACAGGCACAGAGAGAGAGAGTGAGAGACAGGCACAGAGAGAGAGAGTGAGAGACAGGCACAGAGAGAGAGAGTGAGAGACAGGCACAGAGAGAGAGAGAGAGTGAGAGACAGGCACAGAGAGAGAGAGAGAGTGAGAGACAGGCACAGAGAGAGAGAGTGAGAGACAGGCACAGAGAGAGAGAGACAGGCACAGAGAGAGAGAGAGTGAGAGACAGGCACAGAGAGAGAGAGTGAGAGACAGGCACAGAGAGAGAGAGAGAGTGAGAGACAGGCACAGAGAGAGAGAGTGAGAGACAGGCACAGAGAGAGAGAGACAGGCACAGAGAGAGAGAGAGTGAGAGACAGGCACAGAGAGAGAGAGTGAGAGACAGGCACAGAGAGAGAGAGTGAGAGACAGGCACAGAGAGAGAGAGTGAGAGACAGGCACAGAGAGAGAGAGTGAGAGACAGGCACAGAGAGAGAGAGAGAGTGAGAGACAGGCACAGAGAGAGAGAGTGAGAGACAGGCACAGAGAGAGAGAGACAGGCACAGAGAGAGAGAGAGAGAGTGAGAGACAGGCACAGAGAGAGAGAGTGAGAGACAGGCACAGAGAGAGAGAGACAGGCACAGAGAGAGAGAGAGAGTGAGAGACAGGCACAGAGAGAGAGAGTGAGAGACAGGCACAGAGAGAGAGAGACAGGCACAGAGAGAGAGAGTGAGAGACAGGCACAGAGAGAGAGAGTGAGAGACAGGCACAGTGAGAGAGTGAAAGAGTGAGAGAGAGTGTGTGTGAGAGAGAGAGAGAGTGAGAGAGTGAGGGAGGGAGAGAGAGAGTGTGTGTGAGAGAGAGAGTGAGGGAGAGTGAGAGAGTGAGGGAGGGAGAGTGAGAGACAGTGAGGGAGGGAGAGAGAGAGTGAGCAAGAGAGTGAGAGAGTGAAAGAGTGAGAGAGTGAGAGTGAGGGAGAGAGTGAGAGTGAGGGAGAGTGAGAGAGTGAAAGAGAGAGAGTGAGTGTGTGTGTGAGAGAGAGAGTGAGGGAGAGTGAGAGAGTGAGGGAGGGAGAGTGAGAGACAGTGAGGGAGGGAGAGAGAGAGTGAGCAAGAGAGTGAGAGAGTGAGAGTGGGAGAGAGTGAGAGAGAGAGAGAGTGCGAAAGCGAGCGTGACGGAAGTGGGAGAGATGGAGAGACAAACTGTGATGCCATCTTGCCAGTGAGCAGTGTGCAGAGACCACTACTGGGGGAAAGCACAACATAAAACACAGGACTCAGCCCCTCGAGTCTGCTCTACCATTCAATAGGATGATGGCTGAACACCACTATCCTGCCCGTCCCCATAGCCGTCCACTCTCTTCATCATCAGAAATCTGTCTAACTCAGTGTGGAACATGTTCACCGAACCAGCCTCCACTGCTGTCTGGGGAAGAGAATTCCACGGACTCGTGACCCTTCGAGAAACAAATCATTCTCATCTCGCTCTTGACTGGGAGACCCCTTATCTTTAAACTGTGCCCCCTGGTTCCAGTCTCTCCTCTCATCTTCCAGCCTGTCAAACCCCCTCCCCAGGATCGGATATGGTTCGATAAGATCCTCTGTCATTATCCTAAACTGCAATGGGGACAGGTCCAGCCTTTCCCTATAAGATAAACCCCATCCCAGGGGTCAGTCGAACGAACCTTCTCTGAACTGTTCCTGACACATTTAACTCCTTTCCTAAATAAGGAGAGCAAAACTACTGCTCCAGATGTGGTCTCACCAATGCCCTGTACCAAAACATCCCTGTTATTTCCCATTCCCCTGGGATACAAGCAACATTCCATTTGGAACGATGGTCACATGAAGAATCGGGAGGATGAGATCGGGGTTAAGTAAACAAAGTGTCGCTTCTCCTAGGATGTGTTCTGGTTGACAGATTCACTTTGTCGGGGGCGAGGGCTGTGGGCTCTGTGTGTGTGTGTGTGTGTGTGTGTGTGTGTGTGTGTGTGTGGGGGGGGCTCTGTGTGTGTGTGTGTGTGTGTGTGTGTGTGGGGGGGGGCTCTGTGTGTGTGTGTGTGTGTGGGGGGGGGAGACTCTGTGTGTGTGTGTGTGTGTGTGGGGGGGGGAGACTCTGTGTGTGTGTGTGTGTGTGGGGGGGGGGGGGGCTCTGTGTGTGTGGGTGTGTGTGGGGGGGGGCTCGGTGTGTGGGTGTGTGTGTGGGGGGGGGGGAGACTCTGTGTGTGTGTGTGTGTGTGGGGGGGGGGGCTCTGTGTGTGTGTGTGTGTGTGTGTGTGGGGGGGGCTCTGTGTGTGTGTGTGTGTGTGTGGGGGGGGGGAGACTCTGTGTGTGTGTGTGTGTGTGTGTGGGGGGGGGAGACTCTGTGTGTGTGTGTGTGTGGGGGGGGGCTCTGTGTGTGTGTGTGTGTGTGGGGGGGGGGGAGACTCTGTGTGTGTGTGTGTGTGTGGGGGGGGGGGCTCTGTGTGTGTGTGTGTGTGTGGGGGGGGGGGGCTCTGTGTGTGTGTGTGTGTGTGTGGGGGGGGCTCTGTGTGTGTGTGTGTGTGTGTGGGGGGGGGAGACTCTGTGTGTGTGTGTGTGTGTGTGGGGGGGGGAGACTCTGTGTGTGTGTGTGTGTGTGGGGGGGGGGGCTCTGTGTGTGTGTGTGTGTGTGTGGGGGGGGCTCTGTGTGTGTGTGTGTGTGTGTGGGGGGGGGGGGCTCTGTGTGTGTGTGTGTGTGTGTGGGGGGGGCTCTGTGTGTGTGTGTGTGTGTGTGTGTGTGTGTGTGTGTGTGGGGGGGGGCTCTGTGTGTGTGTGTGTGTGTGTGTGTGTGTGTGTGGGGGGGCTCTGTGTGTGTGTGTGTGTGTGTGTGTGTGTGTGTGTGTGTGTGTGTGTGGGGGGGGCTCTGTGTGTGTGTGTGTGTGTGTGTGGGGGGGGGCTCTGTGTGTGTGTGTGTGTGTGTGTGTGTGTGTGTGTGTGGGGGGGGCTCTGTGTGTGTGTGTGTGTGTGTGTGTGGGGGGGCTCTGTGTGTGTGTGTGTGTGTGTGGGGGGGGGCTCTGTGTATGTGTGTGTGTGTGTGTGTGTGGGGGGGCTCTGTGTGTGTGTGTGTGTGTGTGTGTGTGTGTGTGTGTGTGTGTGTGTGTGTGGGGGGGCTCTGTGTGTGTGTGTGTGTGTGTGTGTGTGTGTGTGTGTGTGTGTGTGG